>NC_056729.1:1227363263-1227643263 GCF_019279795.1 Protopterus annectens | reverse complement strand
AGATATATATATATATATATATATATGTGTGTGTGTATGTGTATGCATGTATATATATATATATATATATATATATATATATATATATATGTATAGATGGGTGTGCATATATACATGTGTGTGTGTGTGTGTGTGTATATATATATATATATATATATATATATATATATATATAAAATGTATATGTGTGTGTGTGTGTGTGTATATATATATATATATATATATATATATAAAATGTATGTATATATTTTATTAACACAGAAACCTTTTTTGGACTTGGAGGAAAGTAAACCACAGCCAGAACTTAAAGCTGAAAACTTTAGTCGTCACTTTCTTAACATACAAAGCTTAAAATTTTGAGCGTTTTTTTCGTTCATGTTGTAAGTCAAACTTAATCAGAAATAAAGAAATTTAACAGTTACAAATGATATAAAGAACTTTGGATGGGGGAATAACCTTTCTCACCCTACCTGTTCCATTTTAGAATGCTTTTTACATTTAAATTACCATTTCATGCCAGGGGCGTGTACTTGCAGTTTAATTTGCCATCTGAGTTCTTTTAGTTCAAGCTGGGAGTTGCAGTCTCCGTATAAATTGGACATTTTTTCTAATACAATAAAGGTGAATTCTTTGCATCTAGGGCTACCCAAATTGTGCCTAGCTAATGCATTTTTAATGTCACCCTTTCTCAATGCCTGACAGTGTTCCTTAATGCAGTCGCTCAACTTCCTGATGGTTTTCCTTATGTAGAACGCATCACATTGAACACAAACAGGAAGATAAACTAAATTGGTGGTGTTACAGTCAAAGGCTTCCTAAAAGGAAATTCTGAACCTGGGGGATCTCAAGGTGAAAGATGTACCTATGGCTGTGTATTTGTAGCATACACATCTGCTGCAGCAATAGATTCCTGGAGTAGTGGTGGAGGTTTTAGTGTTATGGGAGAACCCAGAGTCACATAGCGACTTAAGAGACTGTATTTTCTTGTAGCCAAAGACAGGGGAGGGATCCTAGGGCCTTGGCCAATTCAAGGCTACTGTTAATGATCTCCCATTTCCTACTAAGGATGTCTCTCATAACTTGTGAGTCTAGGGAGATCGAGAGGGGGGAATCTGGTGTTGTTATTATCATTAGATCACCTAGTTTTAATGAAGCCATGTTTTAAGATGGGGGGGGTCTGCCTTACTTATTGTCCATCACTTCTTTAAGAATCTGATTAATTATAGCCTCTGGATAATGTTTTTCTACAAAAAGCTGCTTCAGGTACTGGCTTTCTTTAACAAACATGCTGTGTTCACTAACTATGCGGCTTAACCTTACAAATTGCCATTTCACTATATTCCTCTTCATAATTAAGGGGGTGTTGGCTGGTGAAATCCAGATAGTTTTTACAAAAGGTACTCTTTCTGTGGTTTGTCGAAGCAGACCTATTGGTCCCAGTGTCACAGGGAAAGATAATATCAAGAATGTTAACTACATTACCTATACCCAAAAGGGTGAAATCAAGGAACCCTATGCTTTGACTCAGTTTGGTGAGAAACAATTCCAGCTTAATTAGTGACCCTGTCCACAGGAAAAAGATATCTTCCTTATAACGTTTATGTAGACTAACAAATTCAAAGCCTTCCAAGTCTGGAGAGAATGTCTGCTTCTCAGGAGCTGAGCACCAAATTGGTGTAAGCTGGTGCCATCTTGGCACCCATGGCTACCCCTTGTAGTTGTTCATAAATCGTATCATTGAAAGGAAAAAAGTTATTTTTCAGTACTAGTTTCAATAATGCTACATAGGCTTGAATTTTGTATAGGGTGTTTGGGTGTGTTTCATCAGATAATCTCTGATAGAATCTAAGCCGTCCTGGTGTGAGATGCTAGGGTAAAGGGCCACAATATCAAGAGTGACCATGGTGCACTAGCTTGTGAAAGGAGTGCTTTTGTGGATTGCATTAAGGAATTCCTAGGAGTCCTTAAAATAGAGCTGGAAACTTTGTACTAGCTGGTTAATAAAGCAATCAAGAAGTGCTGCCATATACTCAGTTTTCATTTTTTTAGATGCTACAGTTTGTCTAAGGGGGATCAATTGGGTTTTTGTGTGTTTTGGGAATCTCAAACATTCTCCCAGTAAGAGGAGTATTTACTGACATAAAATCTACTTTCCATTCCTGTGATAAGTCCCTTATTGTATAGTTCATAAATAATCTTATCTACTTCCATGAAATTTTGAGTGACAGTTTCTTGGGGGCTACTCTGTAATTATCCGTATTGGATAGGGTTTCTTCCATTTTTCTGAGATAGGTGCTGGTGTCCATAAGGACTATGTTTGCACCCTTGTCTGCCTTCATAATCCTGATATGTGGGTCATTTTTAAGCCGCTGAAGATCCTTTTTCTCTGGTACGGAGTGACTGAACCACTTGGAAAGTGGTTTCTTGTTAAGAGCGGCTCTAATTTCATTTTCACAAACTCTTGAAAAAAATATTGAGGGACTGGTTAAGAGGAGGATTAAAAGTGTTTTTCCTCCTAAGGGGGGGGGGGGGAGCGGGACCTTCTCTATCTGAATCTGACTTATTACTGCTGGTCTGGGTAGTAACTTCAACAGAAGAAGAAGAAGAATAATGTGACATCCAGGGTGGTGGTTAACACTTTTTAACATCGTAGCTTCATTGTCTCCCATAAAGTTCTCCTCAAATCTAGAAACCTGGCTAGCACCAAATAAAAGATCATTAAACTCTATATTGTTGAACATAAAGCTTTGATTAAAGTTAAGCTTTCTACAAAACAATTTTAAGTCGGTAACAACATCAGCAACAAACGCTCTTTGGGCTGGTATAAAATTGAGATATTTTTCTAAAATGGAACAACTATTATGATCTTTTTGCAAGTCCATAAGGTTGAAAATGTCTTTAGGGGAGGGAGCAGGTAAGTTTAAATGTGTTAGAACCGTCTCAGTCCTCGAGACAGACCACTGCCTCTTCCCCTCCCCCTCCCTCTGGTAGTCTTTGTGGTTGCCTGTTTTTCAGCAGGTCAAGGGATAAAAAATGATTTTCGTTATTAATGTTCACTGGAGCTTTAGGGTTGTTGATCTCTTGTGCAGTGTTCCTGGGTGGATGAATCATTTCTTCAGCAGAGTTTCTAGTCATACCTTCGATAGAGCCCTCAGCTTGATGGCGTGTGATGTTACTTCATTGTGGTGTTGAATAAACTGGTGTCATTCTTAATCCTGTTGGTGAAAGTGGGGTTTTGTCCTTTTGGAAAACAATGCGATCAACTTGTGGGGGCGGGGTTCTTGTTTTCAAGCTGTTGCATTTGTTGAGATGAAGTGGGTAGGCAGCTTTCTGCCTATATTGTTCCAAGTCACGGGCTAACTTCTTTCTCTTTTTCTGGATAAGGGAAGCTACATGTCTGGGAACTTTTGTGTCAGTCTCCATCCATTCAAACTGAAACACTTGGAAACAGGGATGCCCAAGGATAGAGTCATTGAGTGCTTTAATTTCTGCAATCAAATGCTGTATTATTTTCTGATTATGGAATATTAAAGTTTGGAGGACTTTAATACCAGCAATGGTAAAAATCTGACAAAGATACTGATAAATATCACTATTTTGGTCAATGCCGTTGGAGAATTTGCTGAATATCAGCTCTTGTGGAACAATATCATTGTTAACACAGCTGGTGACGTAAAAGACATCATATTTGATACTTTTGTAATTAGAAACAAGTGTTTCAGGCATAAACATAAGATGTTTATAGTTACCAGGAGTAGCTATCTTTGAAACAGATCCAAATAACAAGTTAGATGCACTGGAGTGAATGTCTTCTTCTTGCCAAGCCAGAAAAGGGTTATTACTGTTGGGTGCCAGAATCTCATCCAAAAAGTAATTTTTCTCCTGTGTGGCCTTTGGAATACTGGTTTGATGTATTTGAAGGTGTTGGGTTCGATACTACTCTGCTGTTAGCTCCATAAGATCCAAATCTCTTCAGGATGTCATGTGTTCTTTCTAATACATCTTTACATGATTGTACAGCTGAGGCCATTTCAAACGGTAAACTGTAGTTAGAGAGATTAAGGTGATCTTAGCTGCCATCGTGGTACAAGTTCCCTGGTAAATCTTCCATATCCAGACAGAAATTGACTGACTTAAACCAAAGATAAAACTGTCAAAAGGTTAAAAAGCAAAAAACTATTAACACAAAGAACTTTTTCAGACTTGGAGGAAAGTAAACCACAGCCAGAACTTAAAGCTGAAAACTTTAATCATCACGTTCATAACATACAAAGCTTAAAATTTTGAGCGTTTTTGTTCGTTCATGTTATAAATCGAACTTCATCAGAAATAAAGAAATTTAACACTTACAATTGGTACACCTTGTTTGCTGTAGCATAGACTAGATCCAGGCCTGCTGAATCTAGCTTTGTTTATATGCTTGTTGTTTGTTTGCTTGTTATTTCCCTGGAACGCTAATTCCACCTAATACGCGGCTTCTCAGCACTTCTGTGGATCACTAGTGATATGTGCATTGCTTACTGTACTTATTTCCTTGTTTCACTTGAAAGAAAGTTACTGTTTGTCGTTTTTGCATTTGAGTTACCTGTAACACATTGCACTTAAGTTACCTGGCACTTGCTCACTAAAGCAATTATATAAGTCAGCACTAAAAATTAAAAGCACTACACCCTCACTCCCCACTGGCCCTTGTTTTCAATTATTAAGGAATTCCCAATATTATTCTAGCATGTCCAAAGGTCAGTTGTCAATCTCCTCTCCGGTCCAGCTGGTGAATCTGGGAATCTTGAGGCAGTGTTACAACTGCCTCATGTACACAGACAACCCTCTCCTCCTCCCAACAAATTCCAACCCTCTCCTCCTCCCAACAAATTCCAACCCATGTGAGAGATGCAACCATATAGCCAAACTGGAGGCTAAGCTCTCTCAACTCAGTACTGGCATAACCAGTCAGGAGGAGAAGGAAACCACACTCACTACAATTCCAGTCTCACATAGACCTACCACGACAGCAAACCAAACACATAATCACACAAAAACATACTCGGAGGCTCTAAATAAAGATCTGCCTAAGCAGCAGAGACCTCCAAAGCAGACACCCAAGCAATCGCTACCCCAAAACAAAACACGTGCAACACATATCTCACAAAGCCAGTGTGCCGAACAGTCACAGCCCTTAAGACTAAACAACACACCTGATACACTTGTAATAGGTGACTCTATCGTCAGGCACACTGACGTCCCGCTCACCAGGCTGAACAAGGAGAGGGTCACGGTGAGCGGCCTGTCGGGCGCTAGGATCCGCCACATAACACAAGCACTCAGGTCACTCCAAGGCAAGTACAAATATGACTCAGTCATTGTCCATGCTGGTGTGAATGACCTGAGATGTACCTCCCTTGACTACATGAAAAGAGACATAAAGGAGCTCTCTGAGCATGTAGCCCAGGCCGGTATGACCCTGACCTTGAGTAGCATCTTACCCTCACCAAGAATGATGCCACAATATGAAGACAAGATGATCAATTTCAACAATTGTCTTAAGTACTGGTGTCATTCAAAGGGGATCCAATGCCTATCAGCTTGGGATGATATGCTCGACAAGCCACAATGCTTCGCTAGGGACGGCTTGCACCTGTCACCCCTGGGCTTTTGGATATTGGCAAAGGCTCTTGCTACCCCATAGTGCCTTTTTAGGCAAGGCTCAAAGACAAACCCACCTCTATAGGTATCACAAGGGATAAGAAACTAAGAGTAATGCTACTCAACGCCAGAAGTCTAAACCTCAAGATGCACCTTTTCGAAACTCTCCTTAGCATGGAGAACATCGATATCTGTGCAGTAACAGAAACCTGGTTCAGGGCTCCCGAGAGCACCCCAGCACTACCAGGTTATACCTCATACCATGCTTTTCAGCCCCAAAACTTGGATCGAACCACAAAAGGAGGGGGAGTATTGATATTCATCAAAGATACCCACACCTCCAAGTTGGTGGCAAAGCACGAAGCATCAGAGACTATCCATGTGCAACTAACACTGGGTAAAACTGCCTTCCAGTTTATAGCCTGCTACAGACCACCCTCCCAAACCCAGGAACCCCACTCGGCCTTCCTGAGAACACTGGAAAATATGAAGGTCTCTCCAAACACCATTATATTGGGCGACTTCAACTACCCAAACATAGACTGGGAGCATTACTCTAGCTCCAAAACCCTAGCCCAAAGATTCCTAGAATTGATAAACTCAAATGCTATGGAAAAACTTGTTACCACTCCCACAAGAGGGGAAAACATACTGGACCTGATCATCACCAACATGGGGACTCTATGCTCCAGACCAGAAGTGTATCCCTCACTGGTAAGATCAGACCATAAACTAATCTCACTGGATATTCACATCCCGACCCCACCCCCTGCCCAGAAAACCACAGTGAAAAACTTCTCTAAAGCAAATTTCACACTCCTCAAAACCGAGGTGGAATCCTTCAAAGCCCCCGGGCCTGTGGAAAATACGGCCCAGACCGCAGAATCCTTTATAAACGCATTCTATGAACACCTTCAGGAATGCATAGATCATGCGATCCCAAATAAAACCAAGACCCAATCCTCCAAAGGCAGACGTCCTGTCTGGTGGACCCCAGCCATAAACAAAAACTATACAATAGAAGGAGGAAGCTACTAAATGATAGAGCAAAATCCCAAAAAGGGAAGGCATCACTGATCAGTATTAGCAAAAAACTACGGGCACTCATAAAGTTGTATAAGGCCAGCTTCGAGAGAAAAATTGCACAGGACACTAAGGATAATCACAAGGCTTTCTTTAGTTATGTTAGGAACCTGGGTGGTAATTCCCAGATATGCTCAGAATTAGTCCAAAATGACACAAAATACACTGAACCCACAGACATTGCCAACATCCTAGCTGACAGGTTCAGCGCAAACTTCTTCCCCCCCCCACCAAAAGGGCAAATATCTATCCCAGCAGAGTGCTGCCCCCCTGACATCTCAGATGCTCAGGTAAGAGCCGCCCTCTCCAAAACAAAAAACACAGCATCAATGGGACCAGACGGTGTCCCGGGCTGCATCCTACATGAACTCCAAGAAGAGCTAAACCCAAACATAAAACTACTGTTCAATCTCAGCCTTACTACAGGATATGTGCCCAAAGAGTGGCGTACAGCAACAGTGGTCCCTCTCCATAAAGGTGGTGCCTCAACGGATCCTGGAAACTATCGCCCCATAAGCCTGACTAGCTTGGTCTGCAAAGCTATGGAAAGGATCATCATGGACCTCATAAATAAAGATATTGGGGACCTACAGACACTGGATCCTACACAGTTCGGCTTTGTTAAGGGCAGATCCTGCCTCTTAAACCTGGTTGATTTCTTTGAAACAGTCACCAAGGCCATTGATGGGGGGAAGGTGGTCCACACAGCCTGCCTGGACCTCGCAAAAGCCTTCGATACAATACCCCACTCGGGCATTATAGATAAGCTCACCAGCTTAAATATAAACCCCTATGTCACTAGATGGATTGCAAACTGGCTCAAGGACAGAACCCACATGGTTAGAATTGCTGGTGCCATGTCAGACTCCAAACCAGTTACAAGTGGTGTCCCACAAGGCTCAGTCCTGGGACCTCTCTTGTTCGGTATATATTTCTCGGAGGTACAGGCCAACACGGAAGGACCATGGCTGACCAAGTTCGCAGATGACTGCAAACTGGGCGCCATAATCGACTCTCCAGCCGACACAAGCATCCTCCAAAAGGGCCTCATAGAAACAGACAACTGGTGCCAGAGCCATGGCCTCAAGCTAAATGCCAAAAAGTGTATAGTCATCCCCTTTGGCAAAAACAAAGTGCCCACAAATTACCACATAGGTGGTAATCCTTTAAGTACAGAAGAAGTAATTACGGACCTGCGGACCCAAGATGATAGCAATCTCTCATTTGACAACCATGTGGCCAAAGTGGTTATAAAAACATTTTATATAGCCCACCTAATCATGAAGGGATTCACATCTAGATCAGGTGAGGTCATCGTGCCTCTTTACTCATGCCTCATCAAGCCCATAATTGAGTACAATGCCCCTTTTGGGATGTACCTTACCAGACACCTGCAGCAACTGGAAAGACCCCAGAAGTACCTCACCAAGAGGATCAAAGGGCTCAAACAGATGCCATATGCTGCCCGGTTAAAGAAACTCCAGCTCTACTCAGTGGCATACCGCCTGTTTAGAGGCGATCTGTGCCTGACGTATAAAGCCATGTCCAACCCGGAATTAATGGACATGCTGCACCTCAGAAAATCCAAATCCCATCGAGCCACGCTCGAGAGTCTTGAACCTCAGCACTGAAATAAATAGGACATGCTGGAGGGACAGATTCATAACCCAGAGGCTCCCTTCACTCTGGAATAAAATCCCAGTCCAGGTTAGGCAGAGTCCCTCATTGACTCTCTTCAAGAGGAATCTTGATGAGTGGATGGGAGATCGTAGGTTTACCCCGGGTATCACTTCTGTGTCACTGTTAGACAGAGGCACAGTATACTAACCTCGAAAAAGGGCATAGCAAAATAAATTTAAAATGGGTGGCGAAAGCCAAACACATTCTGGCTAGGCTTATAAATGCCCTAGGGCAGATAGCCTAGTATGAACCTATGAACAAATGATATAAAGAATATATAGACGTGTGTGTATATATATATATATATATATATATATATATATATATATATATGAATGAAATAAAGCTTCTGATGGAAGGAGGTAATCCAATGCTGTAAAAATATACTGTGAAAGTATATATGAAGCAAAGAATAGTCTAAAGCATATGAAGTTTTCAGCTATTTAATGTTAAAAGAACGTGAGCGCTTTCACGGACACATAATTCCGCTTCCTCAGACGTTATGCAATGCACTCCACAACTAGATGCATATATACCAAAGCCTGTTAGTTAATTAACCTTAATTAATTAATTATCAAATTATATTAAATACAGAGTATATAATGAATTTAAAACAATAATATCTATATCAACATTCAAAACCATTCAATACATAATTAATCAAACAGACTTAAAAACTTTTAAAAAACTTTATATAATGCTTTATAAAATAAAACAAATTTTTGTATCAGTAGCCAACTGTATAGTAACTAGCAAAGGTAAAATCCCTTTGAAAGTGTGTGTGCCCCCCTCCTAATACAAAAAGCTATAATTACTTAGACAAATTGATGTACTTTGTTATCTTAAAGCCCTAGCCTTAAGTAAAGGCTTGAGTGACACACTATCATTCAGTCCTCGCCCCCTATGTGCACCCAGCCTAAGGATCCATTTAACTTCTGAGGTCTCGGTCTCATTTATAATGTCACCTAATCGTATATTCTCATTTTGGATATGTAAAATCTGAAAATCTGTAGTAATGGACTTTGGTTATTACCTTACCACTGTGTTTGAAATGTTAGCAAATGACGCATATGAAAGGGTATCCCTTGATGTAGTTTATGATATACATAGGAACATTTATTTGACCATGCTGGAATGTAAGAGTATGGGGCTTATAACAAATGAATTGGTTGAATATTTCTTTGTTGAACATCCTTTAATACCTAGATTACATGGATTACCCAAAATTCATAAGAATCCTACCCATCCCAAGTTTAGACCCATAGTGGCAGGTGCGGGATGGGTGACGGAGCCCATATCAATATACTTGGATTATGAATTAAAAAGCACTTTGCCCAAGTATACGTGTGTATTAAAAGATACAGAACATTTTTTGAAAGATTTGTATGAATTTACTTTGGAATTAGGTAATTTAGAGAGAATAATACTGACTACTATGGATGTAGAAGCTCTATTTACCAGTATTCCCAATGACCAAGGAATAATTATGCTCAAAAAGTTATTGATTAATGAGAATTCAGTAGATCTGAACAAGGCTGATTTTTATGCCTATTATTAGAACAAGTCTTAAATAATAATATGTTCCTATTTCAAGATAAATGTTTCAGACAAAGGAAAGGAATAGCGATGGGCACAAGTTGTGCGAATACTTATGCTAACCTTGTAATGGTAGCATGGGGGCAAGAGGTTATGATAGGACATCCAAACATATTATTTTATAGACGTTTTGTGGATGACCTTTTCTTAATTTGGAAAGGAAGTGAGGAAAGCCTTAGGTCCTTTAACAACCACATTAATTCAACTAGTGCGTTTTTAAAGTTTACCATGGAGTATTCCTATACATCAATCAATTATTTGGACGTTACAGTCTATATAGAAAACAATGTATGTAAAACTAAAGTTTTTAGGAAACCATTTTACCGACCGTCTTTTTTTACATAGAGAGAGTATGCATAATTCCATAGTTTGGAAATATAATTAAGGGGCAAGCAATGAGGATCTCAAGGCTGTGTTGTGATGAATTGACACTGAAAGATGAGCTACAAACGTTAAAGCAAGGTTTCCTTAGTAGGGGGTACGATGAGGAAGAGATTAATAAAGCCTACACACAAGTTAGACTGAGGCGAAGTAGGGCAAAACCATATTACTCTCCTAGAGATGGAGAAGTAATGAGACAGAATGAGGTTACCCGCAACATGGCTATAACTATTCCGTACTGTAGTAATGTAAAGAGGATACAGGAAGCAGGCTGCCTCATGGTTTTGGCGTCTTTTCAGGCTTGCTAGTTGTTGCTGAAGCACCTACCAAGGGGAGAAAACGCTGAGAGAAGAAAAGGAGCCACTTTTGTGATTTTAAGTATTTTCTTCTGATTTTTTGTTAAGTTTTACTGCTTTGCCGCTTACTTTTTGGCATTTTCCGGTTTGCTAAAGTTTATATCTGTAACAGTAACAGTACTTGGAACACATCTAGAGCCTGTTTACTGCATTTCCTGTGTTGCACTTAATTTAAAATCGTTTTTTTCTCTAAAAACTGCATTTTACCTGATTTTGGCCTAGTACTCAAGAGTGGGGTCATTTATTGCACTGTTGTGATTATTTTGCTGCTTGTGTATCTCTGCTACCTTTAAACTATAACAAAAAGAAAAAAAAAACAGAAAAATCTTGCTTTTTTCCCACTTTCTGAAAGTTAAGAAAGTTCAGTTACAGATTTGCTGTTCTGAACTGTTTGGAAGTTTCTAGAAGGCCAGTGTTTGCTTGGGCTAAAGGGAAGTCTCTGTGTTCACCAGTGGGAGTGGTTAACATTGAACAGCCTGCATGTCCCTAGAGGAGTGGTTACTACCTAGAAGCTGTAGTTTATTGGCCATTTTGGGTCAATTCTTTTTTTTTTTTTTCCAATAATTTTTATTTTTACATTAATAAAGTCACAAATAAAAAACATCTTACAACATGACCGTGTGCATATATATATATATATATATATATATATATATATATATATATATATACACATACATACATATATATATATATATATATATATATACACACATACATACACACATATACATATGTTATACATTGATGTCAAATACCACAGAATATAGGACATACAACATATCTATTTACACTATGTACATAGATGCTTTCATTGTTAATTCCACAGTTATATAGACAGTATATACATTCGTAATATCCAAGTTATTATTTAATATCTAAACTTGTATGTGTTCTTTGGTTCCATTATAGTGTATTTCTAAGTTGCTGTATGATGAATTATGCTAATATGATAAAGGTTTGTTCCCAAATTTCTCTGGATTTCATGTTTTTGTTTCTTTTATCTATTACTATTTTATGAGCTAAAAGGTGTTGTATAGCTACTTGTTTAAAACCCTCCCAAGAGATATTTATTGTATCTAGCCATTTAAAAGCTATATACAGTTTCATTAGTAGGAAAATTGTTAAAAGTGCATTTGCTTGTTTTCTTGGGATGTTGGGTGGGAGAATGTGTAACAGAGTGAATTCCCAAGTTAATGTTGATGTTTGATAACCCGTTTTTTGTAATTGTACCTTGAGAGAGTTCCAGAGTTTATAGACACTTTTACAGCTCCAAAATACATGGATTAAGTCAGCTATCTAGTCCTTACAGTGTGGGCAGAAAGGTGATTTTGATGTGTTAAATTTGTGTAGGATTGCAGGTGTAAAATAAGCATTATTATTGATCATGAGCTGAGTGTATGCTAACTTTTTGAGGGGTAGAATCTTCAGTGTTAGATTGATTGCCTGGCTTATTTGCTGATCATCTATGGATGGTTTAATTTTTCTCCAGTAGTTAGAGAAGAGGAGGTCCTTCTGGTATTTGATTTCATTTATCATTTTATATGAATTGGTAATAGTTTTCTTTGTTGTGATAATAGTTTTCCAAAGCCTGCTACAAGTTTCTATGTCACTATTGGTCATAGTAATATTTTGGAGATAACTGGAACACAGTTCTTTGATTTGTCTTAGGATTATTATGTGTGATTTAGGGAGGTTTAAGTTGGTCCTCATTTCTTGTATTGAACAGTTAAGGTAGGGATAGATATCTTGGATTGTTTTATCTTTCAGTCTGGGGAAAGGGACTAAGTCCAGCATCTTATTGTTTATTTTTAAACTTGGGTTTTTATGAAGGGGTTGCAGTATTGTCATGGCATGTCTAAGGTTCAAGAATTGAAAGAGTTTTTGCGCTAGGTTGATAGAATGTTTTAAGGGCTCTATAATGTTATAAGTTTGTATTTCTTTCTGCTTCAGGAATGGAAGTGCTTTGGGATTGAAACCTAGAGCTTTAATATATTGTTACCCAGAGAGGAGACCAATTTTCCATTGACGGGTTATGTTCAGCTATTCTCAATATTCTGTTAGTGTTAATGATCGAGTAGTACATTTTAAAATCTGGTAGATTTAGTCCTCCTTTGCTTTTGGGGATTGTTAATTTTGGATAGGAGATTCTGTTTTTTTTGGGTTCCCATATAAATTTTGCTAGAAAGGTATGAATTTGTTTGAAGAATTTATTATGTATTGTTGTCTGTGATGTCATGAATATATACATTAATCTAGGTAAAATGCTCATTTTGATTATTGATACTTTGGCCAAGAATGGTAGTTTTAGGTTGTTCTATCTTTTGCAGTCTTGCATTATATTTTGCCATTTAAGGTTTACATTGTGTTGGTAGAAGTCTTTGTTACTCTGGAAAAAGGTGATTCCCAGGTATTTAGTTTCTTCTTTAATTTTTATTGTGTTTAACAATGGTATTAGTGAGATGAGTTTGGGTGTTTTTAGGGGGAAAATATTATTTTTATTAAGGTTTAGTTTGTAATTAGACATAGTCGAGAAATGTTCAATTGCAGCTATTATTTTGTTTATATCTGAATTTGGTGTAGTGCAGTATATGTTCAGATCATCTGCAAATGCAGTGAGGTATATTTTGAAGTTGTGTATTGATGGAGGATTGTGATATGTATTTTGTTTAATGTATAGAAAGAGTGGTTCTAGGTATAGGTTAAACAGGAAGGGTGATAGTTGGCATCCTTGTCTTGTTCCATTTTTTATTAGGATCCTATTTGACCAAGTTTTATTTATATACAGAGATGTGCATGGGTTGCTATAGAGAGTTTGGATGATCTGAATGAAGTTATTGGGAGTTAAAAATGGCCGCTGTTCTTTGAGCACTGCTATCACCTAGGTCTCGATATACCCTGGATTAAAACAAACCCAGAAGGCAACGCAGAATTGATAATACAGAAATAACTGTAGATATTTACTGCTAATATCATCCAGCAAACAAAAGAGGAAGAAAAAGTGACAGATTCAGCTCAGAAACAGTAGGATTAACTAAGATTTCTGAATAACAGCTTAAACAATGTGCTACTAAGGCCCTGCATCTGACTGCAAGATTGGTAAAACACTATACAGCAAGATGTCAAAAGAGGAAAATAATATGGAAACAACAACAACTGAGACCAAATTCTCAGTACTAGCCTCACCTGAGAAAGACACAACTTCAAAAAGACAAAAGACAACTAAACAAACTGACAACTCTAAAAATACAAATAAATCCAAGACAGACCAGCCAGCTAATTTGGAAGACATAAAATCTGCCTTATTACCTATCCAACAAGCATTAAAGGACTTATCATTACAATTTCAAACCTTTGGTGACTCATTCAGCCAAATAATATCCAGAATGGAAAAATCTGAGTCCAAAATAATAGAAAATGAAATAAAAATAGACTCTATTTCTCAAAAAACTGATGCCCATGACAAAGAAATACAAAACTTACAAGCAAAATTAACAGACCTGGAAGCAAGATCTCGAAGGAACAATATCATCATCAGAGGAATACCTGAAACTGTACTTCATAACAATCTAATACCAACAATCAAGCAAATAATAAATTCCCTCCTAGAGGAATCTGAAGAAATGCAGCAAATAACAATAGAGAGAGCCCACAGAGCCCTGAGGGACATGCAAACAACACTGAAACCAAGACCTGTCTATATTAAAATATGAAACTATCAAGATGTAAATAAAATCATACTGGCAGCAAAGAAAAAAGGCACACTCACCTGGAATAATAATAAAATCTCCTTTGCTCAAGACCTCCCAATACAAATAAGACAAGCAAGACAACTACTATTTCCATACTGCAGGTTCCTAATAGAAAAAAAATCAAATTCCAGATGAAATATCCAAATCAGTTAATCTTTTACATCAAAGAGGTTAAATACATGGTTGCTAACCCCAAAGAGGCAAAAGAAATATTCCTGGCTGTTTTCAAACAAATTCCACCTTCAGAAGTGAAATAAATCCACAAAAAAAGATAAAGGTCCCTTGGATGAAAAAACGACCCTATTCACGAGCACTCTAGCTGGGATCCAACTCTGAAATCTTCCCCTTGCTGTCTAGGCCCTTGGGTCATTGATGTGAGCCATGAGGAACACAGGAAAGGGAAGTACAGCCTGGGTGGGAACCAAAAATTAACTGCTGTTTCCAATGCACGAATATAGGAAGGAAGTTCCCATCTCTGATACTGGCTTGCAAATTCAGTCCCCCTAGGCTTTTGATGGCTTCATTAAGAACAGTCAGACAAAATGGATTTCAGCAAGCTCCAAAGGATTTTATTGCTTGAAAAATTAAAATTGATCTGCACCAGCTAAAAGAAGAAAGCTGCACCATAGATGTCAACCAACCTGCAAGCAAAACCTTGAAGAAATAAGGTACTGTTGAACTGAACCATTCACTAAAACAGTACACCCAGTACTGTGTAGGTGAATGAAACTCCAGCCTTAAATAATAGGCAAGAAATAAACTGTCAGAATTATGCTAGCTCATAGATTAATATTGGGAAAAAATTGTTAAATGTTTTATGTAAATAATAGAAATGTGTTAAAAGATCCTGGAGAGAAGTAATCTCAGGAAATTAGTAAAATAACCTAACAATCCTGGGATAATGTAAATATAGCCTTAATATGTCAACTATAGCAGAAGGACTGTTTGGCTAAGCTGTTTTTTTTTTTTTTTTTTGTCTCTCTATACTTCCTACTTCTGTTAAATAGGTGGCAAGTATATATTTTATAACCCACACAGATTGATGTGGAAAAACATCACTATAGGCACCAAAGAAGGTCGAAACCTGAATAAGTAAAGGGGAGGAAAAAGAAGTCAAATGAGAGAAAAATGTAAAAATGACAAGATTGATTGTTTAACAATATTACTATGGTACACATATTGCTATAATTTACTGAGGAATGTATATTAATAGGCTGTTTTAAAAATACTATTATAAATAATTAGTCACAAGACAAAAACAATACATGCTGTACCTTAAATGCAATACCATCACTGTATAAATAATATGTTGGAAGAGGCTAGGGATATTAAGTAGCAGTGTTTGTTGAGGGAACTAGTTTGTTCAGCTTTGTCCACATTGTTTATAGTAACACAGGGGGGATACTATGGAGTAAATCTATATCTAAAAAGAAAACACATTCCAAGATTAGACGTAAAGGTAAACCATATAAAGAACCTTCATCTCCCCCCCGATTATTCCTGGTCCAGGGATATAGTGGTTAGACACAGTGTAGGGACGGGGATAAATAGATGCTTTCCTAAACTATCACACAGTAACACATACAAAACTAACAAAACAAAACTAATATACATGGCATATCTAAGGAATACACCTAATAAATAAATGTGGGAAGTAGAATCATGGAATGTTAAAGGGCTCCAAAACAAGAAGAAAAGAAAACTATTCTTACACCTTACATTAAAAAACACAGCCAACCTCATACTAATACAAGAAACGCACTTGACTGCAGATCAATGGGCAGAAATTAGCAGAAAGAAATGGATAAGTCAAATCATAGCTTCAGAGGGGAAAACAAACAGTGCTGGGGCTGCCATAATAATTAAAAACCAATTTAAGAAAAAAATACTTAAAACCAAAGCTGACAAGGAGGGAAGATGGTGCTATGTAACATTTAATAGTCCTACAATACCAAAACCTATAATGGTACTTAATGTTTACGCACCCTGTAATAACCAACAACACTTTTTTATGTCATTATACCCAACCTTAAACCAATTTAAAGATCACTACCTAGTGATTGGAGGTGACTGGAATACATATCAAAACCCAGAAAAGGATAAATCTAATCTGACCAAATCACATAATAAACAAGCCACATTATCCCTTAATGAACTCAAACAAGATTTCAAACTATATGACCCTTTTAAACATGGGAACAGTGCAGATACAACAGGGAAATTCACATTCTATTTGCAATGCCACAAAATGTGGTCAAGGATAGACTTCTTCTTAATCTCTGACATATTCATTAACATGGACCCAACAATAACTATACATACCAGATTCTTTTCAGATCACTCCAAAATCACACTGAACATTAACTGGGACAAAAAGATATATTTAGAGAATAGGGGTCATAATTGGTCATTAAACCCTAATTTACTTTCCAAAATGGATGTAATAAAAGAAACAGAAGCAATACTAAAAATAGCTCTTACAAATATCACTAACTCCAAAGTACCAACTGACATAGAATGGGCTGCAACCAAAGCACAAATCAGAGGATTGTTTATCAAAAAAGCAGCATACTATAAAAAAAATACAACTGAAAGAGGAACATATACTGAAAGGGAAAATAGAGCATCTTGAAAAAGAACTAATAAATAACCCTAAGAACCAAACAGAAGTAGAACTTTTAAAACTACAAAGGGATCTATATATGTTAGAAACCAGGACCCTATCTTTCTATGAAGCCAGAATGTTAGCCACTTACTCAGAAGAAGCTCAAATACCATCTAGAGCTCTGGCCAGAATTATCTGCCAACACAAAAATGCCTCCAATATATCAGAAATAAACTACAGAGACAAAAACTACACAAAAAATGAAGACATTATTAAAACATTTGAACAAATATACTCTCAAATATATGGAGCACAAATACTACAAACCTCAAAGGAAGATAGAACTCTTTTTCTTCAAAAACTGAAATTCCCTAAACTCAATTTAGACCAACAAAAAAAACTAACTGAGCCGATATCCATCAGTGAAATTATTACAACAATCAAACACTTAAAAGTGCATAAGGCTCCGGATCCGGATGGACACACATCAGAATTTTACAAAGCATTTTCCCCCCTGATAGCCAAACTATTGTACTATACACTGAATTACATAATAAACTATAAAATAAATGATATCCACTTTAATGCCTCTAAAACTATATTTATATTAAAAGAACACACAGACCCCAAAAAACCCCGACAGCTACAGACCCATCTCCCTCTTAAATACAGATACTAAAATATTTACCTCTATACTTGCAAACAGAATGAAAAATCTGATAGAAAAAATCCTCTCCCCAGAACAATCCGGTTTTACACCACATAGACAGACTAGTGACAATACATTAACATTAGATGCACTAATATCCTACGCTAACCGATACAATATCAACATCTACACAATGGTAGTGGATGCCCACAAGGCATTTGGTAGGGTTAATCTAGAATTCTTACTCCAAACACTACCCTACTTTAATATACCCAATAACTTCATTTTGGGTCAATTCTAAACTCCTTGATCTGTCTCTCTTAAAACCAGGCTGCCTCATGGTTTTGGCGTCTTTTCAGGCTTGCTAGTTGTTGCTGAAGCACCTACCAAGGGGAGAAAACGCTGAGAGAAGAAAAAGAGCCACTTTTGTGATTTTAAGTATTTTCTTCTGATTTTTTGTTAAGTTTTACTGCTTTGCCGCCTACTTTTTGGCATTTTCCGGTTTGCTAAAGTTTATATCTGTAACAGTAACTGTACTTGGAACACATATAGAGCCTGTTTACTGCATTTCCTGTGTTGCACTTAATTTAAAATTGTTTTTTCCTCTAAAAATTGCATTTTACCTGATTTTGGCCTAGCACTCAAGTGTGGGGTAATTTATTGCACTGTTGTGATTATTTTGCTGCTTGTGTATCTCTGCTACCTTTAAACTACAACAAAAAGAAAATAAACCCAGAAAAATCTTGCTTTTTTCCCACTTTCTGAAAGTTAAGAAAGTTCAGTTACAGATTTGCTGTTCTGAACTGTTTGGAAGTTTATAGAGGGCCAGTGCTTGCTTGGGTTAAAGGGAAGTCTCTGTGCTCACCAGTGGGAGTCGTTAACACTGAACAGCCTGCCTGTCCCTGGAGGAGTGGTTACTACCTAGAAGCTGTAGTTTTATTGGCCATTTTGGGTCAATTCTAAACTCCTTGATCTCTCTCTCTTAAAACCCTACAACTCTCTTTTTGCGCAGTTTTACGCACTGAGCAGCGTCGCCTAAACAGGTTTAAACTATTCCAGGCTCCACAAAGTCTGCTCTTCACTTTTTCCCTTAGAACTGTTCAAACTCTCAAAGTAATCACTCTATTCTCTTTCTAAAGCCCTGCACTTGCTCAGCTCTTATAAGAAAACACTAACTAACTAAAGCACTACACCTTCCTTGACTTTTCATAAGTATTAGACTCTCGATTGGTCCTTCCTGACCAAGTGAAAAATCAGTTCCCTTTCCTAATCATCTGATCAGTAAAAAAACAGTTCCCTATACTAATCTGGTATGTCCAAGGGTCAGTTTCAAGGCTACTCTCCAGTCCAGCTGGTGAATCTGAATTTTGAGGCAATGTTACAATTGCCTTATGTACACAGACAATCCTCTCCTCCTTCCAACAAACTCTAATACATGTGAGAGATGCAGTTACACAGCCAAACTGGAGGCAGAGCTCTCTCAACCCAAGACTGGCACAGTCAGTCAGGAGGAAACGGTAACCACCCACACCACAAATCCAGTCTCACACAGACCTATTGCATCTGCATACCCAACACATAAACACACAAAAACATACTCGGAGGCTCTAAATAAAAATCTGCCTAAACAGCAAAGACGTCCTAAGCAGATATCCAAGCAACAACCACCCCTCAACAATACCCATGAATCACATATCTCACAAAATCAGTGTGCCTCACAACCACAGCCCTTAAGGCCAAACAACACACCAAATACACTTGTTATAGGGGACTCTATTGTCCGGCACACTGACGTCCCGCTCACCAGACTGAACAAGGAGAAGGTCACTGTAAGCTGCCTGTCTGGTACCAGGATCCGCCACATAATGCAAGCACTCAGGTCACTCCAAAGCAAGTACAAGTATGACTCCATCATTGTCCATGCTGGTGTGAATGACCTGAGATGTACCTCCCTGGACTACATGAAAAGAGACATAGAGGAGCTCTCTGACCATGTAGCCCAGGCTGGTATGACCCTGACATTGAGTAGCATCTTGCCCTCACCAAGAATGATGCCACAGTATAAAGACAAAATGATCAGTTTCAACAATTGGCTAAAGTATTGGTGTCATTCAAAGGGGATCCAGTGTCTGTCAGCCTGGGATGACATGCTTGACAAGCCACGTTGCTTCACTAGGGACGGCTTGCACCTGTCACCCTTAGGCTTTTGTATACTGGCCAAGGCTCACCACCCCCATAGTGCCTTTTTTAGGCAAGGCTCAAAGGACAAACCCACCTCCATAGACACCCAAGGATAAAAAAACTAAAGGGAATGCTACTCAATGCCAGAAGTCTAAACCTCAAGATG
Organism: Protopterus annectens; assembly: GCF_019279795.1. Taxonomy (NCBI): domain Eukaryota; kingdom Metazoa; phylum Chordata; order Ceratodontiformes; family Protopteridae; genus Protopterus; species Protopterus annectens. The sequence goes on along the minus strand of NC_056729.1, from coordinate 1,227,623,171 downwards.
CATGCACTCGATGCTCTCCTCAGTATGTTGAAAATCGATATCTGTGCAGTAACAGAAACCTAGTTCAAGGCTCCTGAGAGCACCCCAGCACTACCAGGTTATAACTCATACCATGCGTTTTGGCCCCAAAACTCGTACCAAAGCACAAAAGGAGGTGGAGTATCTATATTCATCAAAGATACCTACACCTCCAGGTTAGTGGCACTGCACGAAGCATCGGAAACCATCCATGTGCAACTAACAGCGGGCAAAACCGCCTTCCAGTTTGTAGCCTGCTACAGAACACCCTCCCTATTACAGGAACCCCACTTGGCATTCCTGAGAACACTGGAGAATATGAAGGTCTCTCCAAACACTATGTTATTGGGTGACTTCAACTACCCAAACAATGACTGGGAAAACTACTCAAGCCCAAACACCCTCGCCCAACGGTTCCTTGAATTTATAAACTCTAACGCAATGGAACAACTGGTCACCACTCCCACAAGAGGGAACATCATATTGGACCTGGTCATCACCAACATGGGGACTCTATGTTCCACACCAGAGGTAAACCCCTCATTGGTAAGATCAGACCATAAACAAATTTCACTGGACATCCATATCCCGTCTCCACCCCCAGCCAAGGAAATCACTGTAAAGAATTTCTCAAAAGCCAACTTTGCACTTCTCAAGACTGAGGTGGAATCCCTCAAAGCCCCTGGGCCAGAGGATAGTACAGCCCAATCCGCAGAATCCATTACAAATGCATTCTATGAGCACCTGCAGGAATGCATGGATTGTGCTATCCCAAATAAAACCAAAACTCACTCCTCCAAAAACAGGAGACTGGTCTGGTGGACCCCGGCCATAAAGAAGCTATACAACAGAAGGAGGAAGCTACTACATGACAGAGCAAAATCCCAAAAAGGGAAGGCATCTCTGATCAGTATTAACAAGAAACTTTGATCCCTCATAAAATCATCAAAGGCCAGTTTCAAAAGAAAAATTTCCCTAGACACTAAAGATAATCATAAGGCCTTCTTTAGTTATGTCAGGAACATGGGCGGAAACTCCCAGATATGCTCTGAATTGTTGCATAACGGTACAAAATATACCGAACCTACAGACATAGCCAACATCCTGGCAGACAGATTCAGTGCAAACTTCTCCCCCCTCCCCCCCAAAAGAGCAAATGCCTATCCCAACTAAATGTAACCTCCCTGACATCACATATACACAGGTGAAAGCTGCCCTCTCCAAAGCAAAAAACACAGCATCTATGGGACCGGACGGTGTCCCAGGCTGTGCCTTACACGAGCTCCAAGAAGAACTGAACCCTCACATTAAGTCACTGTTCAAACTTAGCCTTACTACAGGATATGTACCCAAAGAATGGCGTACAGCTACAGTGGTCCCACTCCACAAAGGTGGTGCCACAACGGACCCCGGAAACTATCGCCCCATAAGCCTGACTAGTCTGGTCTGTAAAGCTATGGAGCGTATTATCATGGAACTCATAAACAAAGACATTGGGAGCCTCCAGACACTGGAACCTACCCAATTTTGCTTTGTTAAGGGCAGATCTTGCCTCTTAAACCTAGTTGATTTCTTTGAAACAGTTACCAAAGTCATAGATGAGGGCAAGGTAGTCCACACAGCCTACCTGGACCTCGCAAAAGCCTTCGGCACAATACCCCACTCGGGTATCATAAATAAGCTTACCAACTTAAATATCAACCCCTATATCACAAGATGGGTTGCAAACTGGCTCAGAGATAGAACCCACATGGTCAGAATCGCAGGTGCCATGTCCGAATCCAAACCAGTTACAAGTGGCGTCCCACAGGGCTCAGTTCTGGGACCTCTCTTGTTTGGTATATACTTCTCTGAGGTTCAGGCTAACACAGGGGGATTATGGCTGACAAAGTTCGCAGATGACTGCAAACTGGGGGCCATAATCGAATCTCCAGCTGACACAAGCATCCTCCAAAAGGGTCTCACAAAGACGGATGCTTGGTGCCAGTGCCACGGCCTCAAGCTAAATGCTAAAAAGTGCATAGTCATCCCCTTTGGGAAAAACAAGGTGCCCACAAATTACCACATAGGTGGTAATCCATTAAGTACGGAAGAAGTAATTAGAGATTTGGGGACCAACGTAGATAGTAATCTCTCCTTTGATAATCATGTTGCCAAAGTGGTTAGAAAGACCTTCTATATAGTCCACCTTATCACGAAAGGGTTCGCATCTAGATCAAGAGAGGTCATTGTGCCCCTCTACTCATCACTCATCAGGCCCAAAATTGAATACAATGCCCCTTTTGGGACGTATCTTACCCGACACCTGCAGCAACTGGAGAGACCCCAAAAGTACCTCACCAAGAGGATCATGGGCTACAAACAGATGTCCTATGCAGCTCGACTAAAAAAACTCCAGCTCTACTCAGTTGCTTACCGCCTACTCAGAGGCGATCTATGCCTGACGTACAAAACCATGTCAAACCCAGAATTAATGGACATGCTCCACCTCAAAAAATTCAAGTCCCTTAGAGCTACATGCTCCAGGGACCTAAACCTCAGCACAAAAATAAATAGGTCATGCTGGAGGGACAGATTCATTTCCCAGAGGCTCCCCTCACTCTGGAATAGAATCCCAATTCATGTTAGACATAGCCCCTCGCTGACCCTCTTCAAGCGAAATTTGGACACGTGGATGGGAAATCGCAAATTCACCCCTGGGATCGCCCCAGTGTCCCTGCTAGACAGAGGCACAGTAAACTAATCTTAAAAGGGTACCTTCTGTGACCTACTTTACAGAGGCACAGTAGGCTAATCTAATAGGGAGGTGGAAGCCAAATACACTCTGGCTAAGCTTATAAATGCCCTAGGGCAGATAGCCTAGTATCTACCTATGAACCTATGATAGCAGCAAATTGGCACATACTCTTGGTGGATGACACCACCAAGAGTTTGATAGGAAGTTATCCAACTTTTACTTATAGTAATCGGAGATGCCTTAAACAACAACTATGTTACCGTGGGGCAGGTATGATTGAACAGAGAGTGCAAGAGATGAAGCTTACAGGCACAAAGAAGTGTGGGAAATGTATCCAGTGTGCCTGTATAGATAAGTTGTGATTCTTTAAGCACCCAGACACTGGTTATTTGTGGGAACTAAGGAACAGTGGCACTTGTAATACTAGAAATGTGGTCTATGTTGCACATTGCACAGTGTGCTTCAGCTTCTATGTAGGGAAAACTAATAGATCCCTAAGAGAAAGGATTAGGGACCATATTTATTGTATTGGTAGAAAACAAGATTATAGTGCCATAGCCAAACATACATTGAATATGGGAGATAATCACACATTTCTTTTTCGGATTTTACATATCCGAAATGAGAATATATGATTAGGTGATATTATAAATGAGACCAAGACCTCAGAAGTTAAATGGATCCTTAGGCTGGGTGCACATAGGGGGCGAGGACTGAATGATAGTGTGTCACTCAAGCCTTTACTTAAGGCTAGGGCTTTAAGATAACAAAGTACATCAGTTTGTTTAAGTAATTATAGCTTTTTGTATTAGGAGGGGGCACACACACTTTCAAAGGGATTTTACCTTTGCTAGTTACTATATAGTTGGCTACTGATACAAAAATTAGTTTTATTTTATAAAGCATTATATAAAGTTTTTTAAAAGTTTTTAAGTCTGTTTGATTAATTATGTATTGAATGGTTTTGAATGTTGATATAGATATTATTGTTTTGAATTCACTATATACTCTGTATTTAATATAATTTGATAATTAATTAATTAATTGAGGTTAATTAACTAACAGGCTTTGGTATATATGCATCTAGTTGTGAAGTGTATTGTATAACGTCTGAGGAAGCGGAATTGTGTGTCCGTGAAAGCGCTCACATTCTTTTAACATTAAATAGCTGAAAACTTCATATACTTTGGACTATTCTTTGCTTCGTATATATTTTCACAGTATATTTTTACAGCATTGGATTACCTCCTTCCATCAGAAGCTTTATTTCATTCATACTTTTGTGGGACGCTTGAACTGTTTGTGGGATTTGGAATTATTTGTTGCTATATATATATATATATATATATATATATATATATATATATATATATAAATAATAAAACTACAAAGAATTATCACAAGGGCAGTTTGCCACAAACCAATAAGTCCAAAAACGATAAAATTGGCAAAGCACAGCAGAAAAGGGAGGCTTGTACTAAAAAGTCAATCCACTTTTAATGAACAGTAAAAGGTAAGGGCTTTCACAATTAAAAATTGCTTCATCAGACCGTACTAGAAGCATACATCACTTCCTTTTATAACATCACACATTCAAATGAACCAATCACAGAATATAAATTATTTAAAGAAACACATTCTTAAATGGCATATATAAAATGTATAAAACATCATCATTTCTTACATTTCCTGTCCCTCAGTCTAGCTGTGATGGCTGGATGATCATTGAGCCCTTTGCCCAAATGGGCTTTGAATTTTATACATTTTCTGTGATTGGTTCATTTGAATGTGTGATGTTATAAAAGGAAGTGATGTATGTTTCTAGTAAGGTCTGATGAAGCAATTTTTAATTGTGAAAGCACTTACCTTTTACTGTTTATTAAGTGGACTGACTTTTTAGTACATGCCTCCCTGCTTTTCTGCTGTGCTTTGCCAATTTTATCGTTTTTGGATATATATATATATATATATATACAAAAAATATATTTATATATATCAGTGGTGGCTGGTGACTTCAAATCAAAGGGGGGCTGCAGTAGACAGCTGAATGGGTGGGGGCCAATGAGAAGGGGTGTGGCCAACTAGAAAGGGGTGGAGCTATGCTCAAAACCACAACAACTGGAACTTTAATTAAATACACTTCCCTGGGTGCCATACTGTCATTACAAGAGTCCAGTCAAGACAAAATGAAGTGTAGAAGAAAAATATTTCAGTGCATTGGCTATATGACAGTTTACTTAATATCTTGATGGAAACAAAAAGGTTGTGAGGCATGAAAAAATAAATTTCTTTTTAAATACATTACTGGAATGCTAGTCAAAATCAAGTATAAAAAAAATCCAAGCAGCACTCAACTCAAATCACTTCTCATTGCACTGAAGTTCTAATTATAATTTATATTCAGCTTTATAAAAGTACCAAGTCACATGCTGAAAGTGGCAATCTCTGTGATATCCCCACTTGTAAAAATGTTTCTTATCCAAAAAGACCTGCTGCCTGACAACAACTATCCACTTGTTTCATGAGGAAGACATGATCAAAGTAAAAAAATTAACAGCAAACAAGAAACAAGCTCAAGATAAATTGCTTAAAGCATGGGTTCTCAAAGTGTGTGCTGCCTCTTCGTCACAGGAGCACCGTGAACTAATACCCTTCATTTAGATTTTTTCTTTTGTTTTTTTTTTTTAATTTTCACGCTGTTTGAGCTGATGTCATCATGTGCGCGATGACTTCAGCTCTGTCAGGGCTACCAGCCTGTCAGAACTGAGCAAGGAGCTCACGCATTTCGGGCTGGGCATGGCTGCTGAAATGTGAGCGAGAACGGCAACGAATGGATTATGTATGGGGAACATGAATTGGACCTGCGGTGAGTACGACCAGAAAGAATGAAGACTACATGCAGGTAAGGAAATTTTCAGAGAAGTGTATATGTGGGTGTGTGTATATATAGGATCTAGGAGTAAAGAACACAGTTTCAGTCACTGCAGCTTTTATTAAGGTCAGGCATACTTACTGTAAGAGAACCTATGCTAAGTGGAAGCATTCTTACCGATGTACTATGAGAATGTGTTATGCCTAAGTTTCAATCCAAAACAAGATGAAACACTCTTGCGATACTAAATAAAACACAGCACACAGTAGTGGATATAACACCAGAGCAATTTACTGCTGGTACCTCGGCTGTTTACCTTCACGGGACATTATACCTCAAAAAGTAGCAGTTTATATAGTGCACTAACACAATTGTGTCATAAGCCCATCCCATCAGTTAAACAATTAAACCATAAGTACAATCAAAACATGGTGAAATATAAATCCAGGGTAATATACAATATATAAACTGTCATAAAAATGACCATATAGGTTCATCTGCCCAAGGGCATTTATAAGCCTAGCCAGAGTGTGTCGGCTTTCACCGCCCCATTGATTAATTAACTGAGCTTCTGTCAAGCAGAGCCAATGAAGTGATCCCAGGGGTGTACTTTCTGTTACCCATCCACTCGTCAAGGCTTCTCTTGAACAGTGTTAGTGAGGGGCTCTGCCTAATGTAGTTAGGAATTTTGTTCCAAAGCATGGGGAGTCTCTGTGACAGGAATCTATCCCTCCAGCGTGTTCTGTTTATTGTTGTGGCAAGGTTTAGCTCACTAGAGTGCGTGGCTCGCAGTGACTTGGATTTCTTTAGATGGAGCATGTCCATCAATTCTGAGTTGGACATGGCTTTGTAAGTCAGGCAGAGATCACCTCTGAGTAAGCAATATGCCACTGAGTACAGCCGGAGTTTTTTCAGTCGACCTGCATAGGACATATGTTTGAGGCCAGTAATCCTCTTGATGAGGTGCTTTTGTGGTCTTTCAAGCTGTTGGAAGTGTCTTGTGAGGTACATCCCAAATGGGGCATTGTACTCTATGATGGGTCTGATGAGTGACGAGTAGAGAGGCACTATAACCTCTTTATTTCTAGATGCGAACCCCTTAGTAATTAGATGGGCCACATGGAAGGATTTCCTAACTACTTTGGCAATATGATTGTCAAAGGAGATATTACTGTCTACCTGGGTCCCCAGATCTCTTATTACCTCTTCTGTATTAAGGGGGCTGCCGCCTATGTGGTAATTCGTGGGTGTTTTGTTTTTCCCAAATGGGATGACTATGCATTTTTTGGCATTTAGCTTGAGGCCATAACTTTGACACCAGGTGTCTGTCTCAGTAAGGCCTTTTTGGAGGATGTCAGTGTCAGCCGGAGAGTCAATTATGGCTCCCAGTTTGCAGTCATCGGTGAACTTGGTTAGCCATAGTCCTCCTGTGTTTGCCTGTACTTCTGAGAAATATATGCCGAACATTAGGGGTCCCAGAAGTGAGCCTTGCGGGACAGTACTTGTGACTGGTTTAGAGTCAGACCTGGAGCCCGCTATTCTTACCGTGTGAGTTCTGTCTGTAAGCCAGTTGGCAACCCATCTTGTGACGTAAGGGTTTATGTTCAGGCTGATGAGTTTTTCTAAGGTTTTCTATAATACCCGAGTCTATGGCTTTGGTAACTGCTTCGAAGAAGTCAACCAGGTTTAGTAGGCATGATCTGCCCTTAACAAAGCCAAACTGGGGTCAGGTCAAGTGTTTGGAGGTTCCCAATGTCTTTGTTAATGAGTTCCATGATGATGCACTCCATAGCCTTGCAGACCAGGCTAGTCAGGCTTATGGGGCGATAGTTACCAGGGTCACTTGGGGCTCCTCCTTTGTGGAGCGAAATAACCATTGCTGTGCGCCATTCTATGGGCACATAGCCTGTGGAGAGGCTGAGGCTGAACAGCGCGTTTAGGTGGGGGGTTAGTTCATTCTGTAGTTCATGCAAGATGCAGCCTGGGACACCATCTGACCCCATTGATGCTGTGTTTTTGGCTTTTGAAAGGGCTGTTTTTACCTGTGCTTCTGTGATTCCTGGGACACTACACTTTTCCGGTATTGTTGTGGGCCCTTTTGAAGGTGAGAGGGAGATGAAGTTTGCACTAAATCTATCTGCCAGTATGTTGGCAATATCAGTAGGTTCAGTATATTTTGTGCTATTTTGCACTATCTCAGAGCATATCTGCGAGTTGCCACTTAGATTTTTGACATAGCTAAAGAAGGCTTTGTGGTTATCTTTCAAGTCCTTGGCTATTTTTCTTTCTAAGTTAGCCTTGGATGATTTTATGAGGGACCTTAGTTTCTTACTGATACTAATCAGGGGTGTCTTTCCTTCTTGGGGTTTGCTTTTTTTCTGAACTAGTTTCCTCCTTTTGTTGTATAAGCTGTTTATGGCAGGGGTCCACCAGACTGGTTTCCTTCTCTTAGGGGAGTGAGTCTTGGTTTTGCTAGGGATGGCACGATCCATGCATCCTTGTAGGTGCTCATAGAGTGCAATTGTAAAGGATTCTGCATCTTGGGCAGTGTTATCCTTTAGCGTGGGGGCTGTGAAACCTACCACCTCTGACTTAAGGTGAAGTTTGCTTTAGAAAAGTTTTTCTCTGTGGTTTCCTTGGTTGGGGATGGTGGTGGGGTGTGGAAATCCAGGGTGATTAGTTTATGGTCTGATCTAACCAGTGACGGGCTGACCTCCGGTATGGAGCACCTGTCGCCCATGTTGGTGATGACCAGGTCCAATATGTTGTGGCCTCTGGTAGGGGAGTTTACCAGCTGATCCTGGGCATTTGAGTTGATAAATTCCAGGAAGCGCTGAGACTGGGAGTTTGTACTCGAGTAGTTTTCCCAGTTAATGGTAGGGTAATTGAAATCTCACAAGATCAGGGTGTTCGGTAGGACCTTCATATTTTCCAGTATCTCCAGAAAGGTGGAGTGGTGGTCCTGGGTCATGGAGGGTGATCTGTAGCAGGCCACAATTTACATTGCAGATTTGCCTGATGTTAGTTGCACATGGATGATCTCAGAGGTATCATGCTGTGCCACTAACCTGGAGTTGTGGGTATCCTTGATGAATATGGATACACCCCCTCCTTTTGTGTTTCGGTCCGTGTTCTGTAGCCGAAATGTGTGGTATGTGTTGTAGCCCAATAGTGCTGGAGTGCTCTTTGGAGCCTTGAACCAGGTTTCAGTTACTGCACAGATGTCGACGTTCTCCATACTTAGGAGTGCTTCGAGCGCATGCATTTTGAGATTTAAACTCCTGCCGTTGAGTAGCATAACCCTCAGTTTTTTACTTGTGCTGTTTACAGAGGTGGGTTTGAATTTTGAGCCTTGCCTAAAAAAAGGCACTATAGGGGCAGCAAGAGCCTTGGCCAGTATTTGAAAGCCAAGTGGTGACAGGTGCAAGCTGTCTCTTGTGAAGCAACGCGGCTTGTCGTGCATGTCATCCCAGGCTGACAGACACTGGATCCCCTTTGAATGACACCAGAAGCTTAGCCAATTGTTGAAATTGATCATCTTTTCTTTATACTGAGATATCATTCTTGGTGAGGGCAGGGTGCTACTCAGGGTCAGGGTCATACCCGCCTGGGCTACATGATCAGAGAGCTCTTCCATGTCTCTTTTCATGTAATCCGTAGAGGTAAGGCTCAGGTCGTTCACACCAACATGAACAATAACAGAGTCATATTTGTACTTGTTCTGGAGTAACCTGAGTGCTTGTGTTATGTGGCGGATTCTGGCTCCCGACAGGCAGCTAACAGTAACCTTCTTCTTGTCCAGCCTAGTGAGTGGGGCGTCAGTGTGCCTGACTATTGAGTCACCTATTACTAGTGTGTTAGGTATGTTATTTTGCCTTAAGGGCTGTGATTGTGCGGCACATTGATTTTGTGTTTTATGTGTTGTCTGGTTTGTGACAGGGGGGGTGCAGGTTTTGTGGGTATCTACTTTGGAGCTCTCTGATGCTTTTGCAGGTTTTTATTTAGAGCCTCCGAATATGATTTAGTGTATTTATGTGTATCTTTTGCCAGTGCTGGTTTAGTAGGTCTATGTGAGGCTGGAGGTGTGTTGCAAGTGTTAACCTTCTCCTCATGACTGTCTGTTCCAGTCTTGAGTGGAGATACCTTACCCTCCAGTTTGGCTGTATAATTGCATCTCTCACATATGTTAGTGTTTTGTTGTAGGAGGAGAGGGCTGTCTGTGTACATGAGGCAGTTGTAACATTGCCTCAGGATACTCAGATTCACCAGTTGGACTGGAGAGTACACCTGAAGTTGCCCTTTGGTCATACCTGAATAGTAGGGTGAGCTGCTCAGTCGCTTGGTCGGTGAGGGGTGGATAAAGAGCCTTGCGCTGCTGAGCAGTCAAGTGTCGGGGTATATTAGTGCTTGCTATTAGGTCTGAGCAAGTGCTGGACTGTAGGATGCTTTTTGAGTGCTTAGGTTGAGAGTTAGACTAGTTTCAAGTGAAAAACTGAAGGAGACTTAGTGGAGCCAGGATTAATTTAACCCTAGCTAACTGGTGCTGCCCGGCGCACAAAATCATGCAATGCGTTTTTTGAACTACTAACTTCTGGGCTGGAACCACTCCTCCAGGGACAGATGGCTGCTCAAAGTTCCCCTCTCTCACAGGTGAACAGAAAAACTTCCCTCTATCCAAGTAAGGTATGGGCAACTCAGAAACTTATAACACAGCCCTGAATTCAGCACTAGCCTGAAAACTGGACTATACTAGCTTAGAAAGGCGGGAAACAAGAAATTTATTTATTTATTTATTTTTTAAAAGATAAGGCAAAAACAGTAAAAAGTACACTTAAAACAGCTTTAAACGACTACAAGTGATCAGAAAAAGGCTATCGCACTTTAGTGTGTAGCCTACAACCATTAAACAATTTTTTTAAACAAAAACAACTTTGTAAAAGTGCCGGCAGTCAAATAAGTACAATATGAGAAAAAAAAAACCAAGCTTTTAAATCACAATAAGTGCTGGAAAATCAGCATTTGGGCGGAAAACAGTTAAGTACAGCAAGAAAATACAGAAAACTGATACTCAATCACTCCAAAGTCTCTCTTTTAAGCTAGAAGGCTTATATCAGTTTAAGTCTTTCTAGTGCTTTCCAGCAGGTTAGTTACAGGAAAGATGGGAAACAAGTGCAGATGTGGTCTTTTAAACCAGAAAGTTGAAAGAGATGGACAACTTCCCGAATGGTCAATAAACTACAATTCCTGGGCCAAGAACCACTCCTCTTGTGGTAGACAGGCTACCTAGTACTTACCACTCCCACTGATAAGCTAGAAGGCTGCACTCCAACAGAAGGGCTTGCGGGGCTCAGAAGCTTACAAACAGTCCTGGATACAGCAAATCTGTACCTGGACTAGACTAGTTACGAGAAAGATGGGGATCAAGCACAAACACAGGCTTTAAAACCAGAAAGTTGAGAGAGATGGAAAAAAAAACTGCCCAAACGGCCAAATATCTACAATTTCTGGGCCAAAACCACTCCTCTTGTGGTAGATAGGCTACCTAGTGCTTACCACTCCCACTGATAAGCTAGAAGGCTTCCCTCCAACACAGAAAGGCTTACGGTGCTCAGAAGCTTACCAACAGTCCTGGATACAGCAACTCTGTATCTGGACTAGGCTAGTAACAAGAAAGGTGGGAAACAAGCGCAAGTGTGGCTTTTAAACCAGAACATTGAAAGAGATGGGAAAAACTGCCCAAACGGCCAGTAGCTACAATTTCTGGGCCAGGAACCACTCCTCTTGTGGTAGATAGGCTACCTAATGCTTACCACTCCCACTGATAAGCTAGAAGGTTTCCCTCCAACACAGAAAGGCTTGGGAGGCTCAGAAGCTTACAAAGAGTCCTGGATACAGCAAATCTGTACCTGGACTAGACTAGTTACAGAAAAGGTGGGGAACAAGCGCAAATGCAGGCTTTTAAGTCAGCAAGTTGAAAGAGATGGAAAACTGTCTAAACGGTCAATAAACTACAATTTGTGGGCCAAACCCCACTCTTCCCGTGGTAGATAGGCTACCTAATGCTTACCACTCTGAAACTCCAGTGTAAAAAACATCTTAAATATTGTTTATAAAGTGCATTAAATATTGTATAATATACAACCTCTTCTCCATATGACCATTAATGAGAATACATAATTGCTTCCTACTCAATTCCTTATTACAAACATTATCAAGATGTCTGAATGAGTGAAAATACTTCTTGATTTAAACCCCCCAGATATAGCGTTCTAAAATTAAAAATGAATGTGGTTTCCAAAAAAATGAACCTAGTTTGGAAATTGTTCCCAAAATCCTTCACTTCCAGCCAAAACACTAAAAAATAATGAACTATTATCACCCTCTTGTGATGCCATGAAATGCTGTGCTACTGGACTTTCCCTTTTCCTATTCCTGATATCCGATAAGTGCTCCAAAATTCGAATCCTAACTCTACGTTTTGTCTGCCTGATGTACCATCTAGTATTGGTACATCCACAACCCAATATGTAAATAACACCACAAGTTTTACAATTAAATTTGCCCCTAGTCTGGTATTTCCTACCATTAATAACTGTACCTGATAAATTCCTAATCTTAGAACAGAGACTACAGCTGCCACAGGGAAAGGTCCCAACTTATGATTCAAATTACACAACTTGATGGATTTATTTAATAATTCTCTCAAATTATACATCCTTTCATAAGAAAAGTGACCTTCCTTGGGAAAATCTTTCCCAAAGTCTCATCTGAACTTATCATGGGCCACAATTGTTTAACCACCTTAACTACACTTTCAGAGAAGGCACTATACTTCATGACATAAAAAATGTCTTCCTCTGTAACTTTAGGCATAGTGTAAGAATCAAAAATATGACCTCTGTTCTCCCAGCACTTACTACCCAAACTACCCATCACTCTATTTTTGGCAACTATAACTATCTCTTTAGAATTTACTTTCAGCAAATTCCAATTGTCTTTGTTTATGGCCATATTGGGATGTGTTAGACCAAATCCATTTGAACTCCCCTAAGGGTGATGCAGCTATCAAATGGTTAGGATGCATACTAGATGCAAACAAAAAGTTGTTTACAGCTGTGGGCTTTCTATAAGGCTTGAATTGGATCTTATCATCTTCATTGGAAAAAAAAATCAAGTCCAAAAAATGAATCATCTTTCTATTCAAGACACATTCTAACTTTAATCCACGAGTATTATGATTTAATCCTTCAAAAAAACTTTTGAAGTCCTTGGTGGGCCCCGACAAATCATGATCAAATCATCAATAAATCTTTTGTACATGACATTTTTCTTAAAAAATTCTGTTGGATACATAAATTTGTTCTCTATTATTTATTACCAGGAGTAAATTGCTCTGGTGTTATATCCACTACTGTGTGCTGTGTTTTATTTAGTTATGCATAAGTTTTCCATTCTTCTCCATCAACCCCTTGAGCATTGACCTCATGACTCCTTCCATCATTATATGCACCAGTAAAATATTGGACTTCTCCCTGCACTATCCTTGAAAATGGACACAATAATTTTTGTTTTTTTATTTTTGATTCCCATCACCAGCTGTATTTCTAGGGGATGTGTTGATGAGCTATTTCAGAAGTTCAGCTAGTATCCCAGCAGCCTTATTGAGGCTTCTGTCTGGGATCTTTTTAGCACTTTTTTATCTTACGTTCCCTTAGTATCCTCCTCACTTCTTTCCATCATTAATACATCTGTTCACCCATGACCTTTTTCTATCCTGGTTTCCAGTATAATAAGCTGCTGCTGTTTTCTGATATTCTTAGCTGTTTCATGGCCTCTTTATGCTTGCATTGTTTGCAAGTCAGTTTAACAATTTCCTTACCTGCCTTTTTTTCTGCGTCCCATAGAAAGATGGTTTTAATTCCCTTTGTGAATAATGAAAGTGATGACAATTGTTTTCTCTCTTCTCCTCTGGCCTTCTACCCACAATTTCATACCATGTTTTTGACCTCTGCATAACTGCTCCCTTTTCCCATTTCCAATATTTATTCTTTATTGTTAACAAGTATTTTTATACCCGTTACATGTGTACAGTGACAGGAGGGAAGCATAGTGGCACAGCGGATAGCATTATCACCTCACAGCAAAAGGTTCCAGAGTTCCATTTTTGGTTGCGGTGCCTTCTGTATGGAGTCTAAATGTCCTCCCTGTGTTTGAAAGTTCATATGGGTCTCCTCTGGGTGCCCTGTTTTCCTCCCACATTCCAAAGACATGTAGTAGGTGGATTGCTCACTCTAAATTAACCATTTATGTGAATGTGTGTGGTGTGGAAGAACAACAACCATAGGGCTAGCCACCCGGTGGTGTGAACCTTGGCTCTAGATGATTGTCACTATTGAAGTGACATCCCAACCCTATGTGCAAAAATGGGAAAAGGGGTTGTGGATGGATGGATGGTTAACAGGTAGTTTTTGTTGCTTAGTAAATCATATTGTTTTCCTATTTTTCTTCATATTTGCAACCCTCCTCAATTCCTAATCTATTCCCCATATCCAGGTAGCTACTTTTTATGAACAATGCTCAAAAAACATGATTTCTGATTGGTTATTTTGTGTGTAAAATGCATTCATTGCATACCAATAAATAAGTTCCAGACCAACTAAATGACTATATAGCAAAAAGAATGGCAACTCACTGGTGCAGTAACATTTACTGGTTATGTGCTGAACAGATATTTGCATTGCTCACTCTTGTAATGCACTTGCCTATCAGCCCTATGCTTCACTACACCCTCTGTATGCAGTAACTGTACCTAAAGTGTCCTGTTTATCAAAACCCCTAGCTAAGTCCTCTGTCTCCTAGTATTAGCTGTTCTGACCACAGACTCTGTGCTTTGTAATCATACATGGTTCCATTTGAACTACTTTGTTATCCTGTGTAGTATAAGAATGTACCTGTGCAGGTGCAACTTTCCTTTTCTCTTGATGACTGCATTGTTTGTAGAGCTTTGTACATTATTTCTAGAACATTTTTATGCTCATACATGCATCACTATGAATATGATTAATTTTACTTAAGAAGAAGCATATGTCCATCTGTCTGTCTGTATTTTAACTACACGTGTATGTACAGTTTGTATGTTTATATATATATATATATATATATATATATGTGTGTGTGTGTGTGTGTATATATATATATATATATATATATATATATATATATATATATATATATATACACATACACACACACATAATGTATGTGTATATATATGGTTTGTGATGAAGGGAGATACTGTCAGCACAGCTATCTGGATTTTTGTAAATAACTGTATGTCATTTGTGAGTGTTTATAAAGTGTTTGTGTTTGAAATGCATCTACAGTGTGCCCTGCTGTAATACAACAGAAATGTACGTGCACTATTGTAACTGTCCAATTACACAGTAAGATTGGATATCCTTTAAGGGCCTTAAAATAGCTGATAAGGAGTTGACTGGTGGCTGTAGTAACTACATTAATATGCACTTAATGCGCGCCGTGGGGGATGCATTGGGAAAACCTGTATTCAGCAAGGGAGCCGAGAATCGAAACAGTTTGGGAACCACTGGCTTAAAGGATTACTGCATGTTATGGGCCACACATGATAGATTGGCATTCTGTTTAGTTTACGGGTAAAGCCTGTAAAGATGACTACAAGTCTCCAACAAATGTAATGAGCTTCTGAAAATACTGTAATCCTGTCCTTTATTACAAATACTGTCATATTCCAGTTCAGTAAGCCTAATGGTTAAGGTGTTTGCCTTACAAACACAAGGTAGAGGGTTTGAATCTCACAGGGGATAATGGGCTAGGCTTAAAATGGCTCACAAGGGCAGTTAGCCTAGTACTAATCTATGAACCTATGAATCTATATGCATTTCAGTACCTAAGGCTTATACGTTATCTAGTTATGTAAGTATTCTCTGTATGGCAACAACAAAAAGACTTTCAATGTTGGTAATTCTTTAATAGTATGCTTATTAAAGCTTACTTGCATCTTACAGTCTCAGACAAGCTTACCTGATTGTCATTAAAGCATTGCTACTTAAACACAGAGCCACAGGGCACTGCGACAGAATGCATTTTCTGCATAATAAGAAGCATAAATCAACAGTATAAAAATATGACAGAAAACCAAAACATTCTGCAAAATCAAGGACAGATGAAAAGCCACTGTCGTACTTGTGTCTACCTTGGATGGGGGAATACCCTGCACACTTACACTGAATAACTGCTCCTTGCCTTGCTTGAAGACATCCAGAGTCACTATATAGGGGAGTGAGGTGCAATAAGTATGTCACAATTTGAAATGTCTCTGGCTGACGGTGATGGCTCTGACACTCATACCTCTCAACCTCAGAGCAAGAAATCTGGACAAGTCCATACACAGAAGTGGGACAAAGGCCCAAAAATAAGGACAATTTTTAAATATTGCTCTTTTAAACTTTGAAAGATAATAGAATAATAGTGGGTCTTGCATTAGTATGAATTTTCTGAAGGGTATGAAATCTGAAACTCAAATGTCTGTCATTATTTTCTAACTTTAGTCTTTAATGATTTGCCACTAATTTGCCAGAAAACCACGATTTTATGAAAAACGGACCAAAATGTGATGCAATAATATAAAATTGCCACACAATACAGCTGGGAACCTGTCAAAGAAGGGACACTTTTTTAAATATTAGTACTGTTACTTTGAGCAGCTGACAAAATAAGAGAATCTACATGCATTTCTGAAATAAAAGTAACCTATAACTCTGATCATTACAGTTATTTATAATTGTAAAGCCTCCATGTTTTCTTCCAAAATTGCCATTTTGCAGAGGGATTATTAGAGGGAGAGCAACATTTTGAGCCAAAATTGGGGACGGTTGAGAGGTTTGGATATTCCTAATTCTATAAAGCAATTTATTTGCACGTACCTCTCAACCTCTTAATGCAGGAAATCTGGACAAGGCCAAATATATTGGGGGAACATACAAAAGTACTAAAAATTGCTCTTGCATAAACTTAGACAGTTGACAGAATAACAAGCATGCATTTTTCTGAAGGTTATAAAGTCTGAAACTCAATGTCTGTCATTATTTAGTGACTTCATTCCTAAATGATTTGCCAGAAAACCACAAATTTTATAAGGAGCAAACCAAAAGTAAGAAGCAAAAATATATTCATTCTGCAAAAATCTGGACAGTTGAGAGGTATAGTTCAGCCAGGGCTGTCTTTGAGTTTGTTGTCCTTCCCCCTCACAACATCATGGTCGAATGGAGCCTCCCCCCTGCAGCCATTCCAATGTCCCATTCCTTGGCTATTTTGCCCCATTTACCATGAACACTGTAATCTGCATACTGCTTTATTTCTGCGATGATCTGGATTTCATTTGAAAGTTATATTTTGCATTTTATAGCACAAACACACAGGGAACAGCACATGGTGGAACATAAGGACTCCTCCAAAAAGTGGTCTCCATAATGCTGGGATCTTTCCAGCCTGACACCAAATATTCAAAAACTGTTGGATCCATCTCTGACCTTGGTGCCAGCCAAGGTTAGGTCTTTAGCTCCTCTATTCCAGAACCCCAGCTCTTAACAGAATTATTAAGCTCTAGGCTAAGATCATCCTTCCTGCAGGAAAGATCCTTTTACAGGGTATGAGGACCCACCCCCATATCGTCACCTTTAAGATTAGTACAGTCTTCTAGAATCTTTCAGAAGCAGACCAAAACAGAATGATGTGAGGAAGTTCCTGAGGTCTCAAATCCATTTGGGGGTTCTTTCATCTCTGACCTCCATCAGAAATTGTGGTTCCACAAGTTCCAAGGTTTTTCCTTGGATGCTTCTAGTGATAAACCCCTTCAGAGGCACATTGTGAATAGTCATAATGGATGTCACCCCCCCTTGACAGAGGTGGACTGCATAATGAAGGCTTTTGGGGCCCATTCTCTGACTGGCTTTTTCAACACTTTTGAACCGTTGCCCGAGGTTGTCAGGGGGAGCTTGTCTCTGTACCCTGTGGTCTAGGCATCCATCACCCAAGTTGTATGGGTGCAGAGAATCATATGCAAAAGCTGCATGATTCCTTTTTTTTACCGTCTACCATGCTCAAGAAAACTTTCTGATGTGCCACCTACCCAACATAAAGCAGCAGAGCAAGAAATAAAAAAACTGCTGACAACCAAGTCCTTCATTAGGTCCTATGAGACCAACATGGTTCCAGAAGTACTCAAGGTTCTTTTTGGTGCTAAGGAAAAATGGGGACTTCCAGACCATTCTGGAACTCTTTCACTTCAGCCAGTATGTAAAACAGACAAAGTTCTGGATGATCAGAGTTCAGTCCGCCCTGTCATTGTTGAGGAAGAATGACTGGATGTGCTTGATAGACCTCCAGGATGCATGCTATCATATATAAAAAAGATGGACACTCCAGCAGGTTTCTTCACTTTTGGCTGGGAGCCAAGCACTTCCAGTTAAGAACCCTGCCCTTTGGTCTCAGCACAGCCCCTCCACCACCACACCGGGTGTCCACCAAGTGCATGGCAGTGGGTGCAGCTCATCTCGGACTGCAGGGGCTCTGAGTGTTTCCATATCTGGATGACTGGCTTGTCACTGCCCCCCACCATGGATCTTCTTCTTCAAGCCAGGGGCTCCCTGCTCCACTTTTGCTCACAGTTAGGAATAACAGTCAATCTGGCCAAGTCAGTGCCTCAGTCAGTTCAAATGATAGAGCTCATTGAAGCCCATTTGGATACCAAGTTACAGATAGCCAGATTACCAGAATCCAGGATTCTCGACCTTCAGCACCAGGTGATGGTTGTACTCTCCTATCAGAAACTACCAGCAAGGGCTGTACTCTCCCATAAAAAAACACATGCAAAGTCTATTTTATGAGTTTTTGGCTCAATGGCAGCCACCATCACTTAGTTCCTTGGCCAGAATTTCATGATAGTGTTACAGTAGACCCTTGCAGTTCAGTGGTCAGTAAGATGCCATTTCATTAACATTCCAGTGTCCTTCACTCAGATTTGCAGGAACCAAATCTCAAGATTGATCACATACCCCTTCCTCCTGGTCACAGTGGCAAGGATGCTTCCCAATTGGGGATGGGGGCATTTCTTTGGAAAGATTGTCCGGGGCACAAAGTCTCTCATAGAGGCCAGTTTTCAAAGCAGTTTCCTAGGGATGAATGCAGTGATTCTAGCACTGCAAGCCTTTCAGGATTCCTTCTTCAGAGTTGTGAGTGCAATCCAGTCTGATTATATGTTGTTGGTCTGCTACATCAGCAGACAAAGAGGAACACATTCTTACTCTTTTTTTCAAGAGGCTGTGATGGTCTGGCAGTGGGAAGTGTCTTCCCGTGGCTTTCTGATAGCAATGCACATATCGGAAAAGTCCAGCATATTAGTAGAGAAGTTGAGCAGATCTATTCTTCTAACTCATGAGTGGTCCTTCAGCCCAGTAGTGGCAGAACAGATCTTTGCCTGTCCTTGCTGTCATCTGTTTGCCTCCCCCTCCATCACCAAATGCAGCAAGTACTTTGCTCTGATCCCCCAAGAGGAGGAGTCCACAAGGGGCACTGAAGTCCACATTTGGCCTTCTGGTTTTCCTTATGCTTATCCAACCACTTTTGTCATACCAATATCTTTGCAGAAAGCAATGTGGAGCAAGGGTATGGTGATCCTCATTGCTCCATTCTGGCCTTCACAGGTGTGGTTTCCCTTTCTCTAGTTTCGTTTGATTCAGCCTCTGTGAGTGCTGAATCTGGTTTCAGATCTTTTCTCTCAACCACTTGGAATGCCTTACCCGGATAGCAAAGCTCTCAAGTTAACCTCATGGTTTCTCCAGTTACTGTGATGGTCAGACAGTTCAGGCTTTCATCTCTGGTAATACACATTTTGACTTCCTCACAAGAGCAAATGGATTTGGGCTTCAAGTAGGAATATAGATCCCTTTTCAAATCTTCTCCTGGCTTTTTTAGTTTTTTTGGCAAGCCTTTTTCATGATGGAACTAGTTATTGTACTATTAAAACCCATTTGTAAGCCATCTCCAGCTTTCACATTAGAGAAAATCAATCATTAAATTAACCTTTGAAGTAATTAAAGCTTTCTTATTGGGCATCGTCCTTCTCTGGCCACCTGTCAGGGACCCTGTTCATCTTTGGGATATTGCCCTCCATCATCAGGCTTTGACGAGATCTCTGATTTCACAGCAACTTGAGTTGAAATAGCTTTGCTGGAAAACTGTTTCTTGTGGCAGTTGCTTCCACATGAAGAGTTTCAGAATGTAACACCCTATCTTGTAAAGATCCTTATCTGTTTTTTTTTTTTTTTCACAAGGACAGAGTGACAGTAAGAACAAACCCCTCCTTTCTCCCTCCCTTAGGTGGCATCAGAATTATTTCTGAATCAATCTATCAATTTTCCTGTCCCCCCCCCCTTTATTTAATAATAGAGTACATGCCACATCTTTAGGGTGTGCATCAACAATAGCCATGCTGTCTGTGTCTGTCCACCTTGACTTCCCTCCCAACATCCCCTTCCAGTTAACATAACCCGTTGTTCTGGAGTGACTGCACCAACTTATTGACAGCCTGGTCATGTCCTTGTCATGTAATGCATTTCAGTAGGCCTTTGGTTTTCTTTAGAATATGCCTTTCCTCTTGTGGGGAGGGGGGGGGGTCTAATGATTCTTGTTGTAGAAAATGGGCAAACTCAATCTGAGGTAACTTAGTACAAGGAGGCGATTATGTATAAGAGGAGGAGCTTGAGCCTTGGATCGAAAGTCTGAGAGTGGCTGATATTGGATTTGATTGGATCCGAAGTGCCCATTTATTGAGGTGGACGGAAGCAGACAACATGGATCAATATTCATGGTAGGTACATACCTTTAATTTATGGGGCCTTCTTATACCAAATTCAAAAAGTCACATGGCTGTATTGCATCAATCAGATTCATGCCATCCAATAGCCATATAATGCCATTCGTTATACCTGCATCTTATTTGATTGAGGACTAAAGAACAACATTTTTTGTCCAACGTTTCTAATTCATGACGAAACCAAAGCTAAAACCAACAAATGTAACAAGAAGAAACACTCGAACCACAGAATCAGTGTTGTAAGCGCTTTCGTTTACTCCACATAGGTAAACTTCATCAGACAATGCGTTAAAATTCATAATTCCTTGTATAGAAGCTCTTAATTAACATCACCAGGAATTTAAAAGGACAGAACATTTAAAACAATACATAACCAATGCATGTAAATAAAAGTGTGTAAATGTATACATATTATGAAATTATAAATGTATATATATAATGTCAAAAGGCTTGTGTTCATAAATATAAAATTCACTAAAAAAATATTTCATAAGCCATATTTAAACCATGAAATTGCACTCAAAAATATTTAAGTATATTAAATATACATGTCTACATACATACATACATAATACTGTCATGGCATTCTGGGAGAGAAACTTTTTATTCAAAAAATGCAGAAATCCAACAAAAGGCAGTTTGGTACACTCATTTTTTGGATGATATTTTTATACTCTGGAAAGGTGATTGTAATTCAGCCAAAGTATTTATCCAAGACATAACAAATTATACTGAATTTCTCAAATTCACATGGGAATTTCAAACTGAAAGAATTTCCTATTTGGACGTCAGTTTAATTAAGGACATCCCTAATAAAAGGTGGATTTCAAGAATCTATAGAAAACCCATGTATTCTAATTCATTCCTTCATGCCACTAGCTGCCATCCTAAATTCCAGACAAGGGCAGTTGTAAAAGGACAATTAGTCCGGGTGGCAAGAATGGTATCTTTAGATGCTGATTTTCTTGAGGAGTGTGACATTCTAAAAGAAATGTTTATGAAACGTGGGTATTCTAGGGTATTATTGGATGAACTAATAGAGGAGGTTCATCGGAAAAGACAAAATGGGTGGTTTATACCACTATTGAATGTAATAAGACCTAGTGTAACATTACATTCAGATCTGGACTTAGATAAATCCATCATAGAATCTGGAATTTGTACCCCATGTAATTTTGGTGAAGTGAATAAACTTTTAAATGATCGAGCTAATATTAGTGGTAATAATTGCTTTTCCCTGCAAACAAATAATGGGAATTTAAGTTTTATTACAACATTTTCCTTGGATGCACCTTCTATTAGATCAATTTTATATAAGAATTGGTGCTTCCTAATGGAAGACCATACCATTCAGAGATCTATTGGTGATTGTCCTAAGGTGACATTTAAAAGGGGTAGGAACATTAAATGCCTTTTGGAGAATCAACTTGGAACCCCATATTCACCTTATAACGGTATGTTCAAGTGTGAATCTTGCAAGTGGTGCAAATATATTAAATTAGGGAAATCCTTTTGCATCCACGGGATTGAATACAACATTAGGGGTAAGTTCAATTGTAATTCCAAGGGAGTCGTTTACCTCAGTACATGTATCCTATGTAAAGCCTTTTATGTAGGTAAAACTGAGAGATTCCTTAGGAATAGAATCTACGAACATCTCTACGCGATTGAGAAGTCTAACACCAACAATGCCTTAGCTAAACACATAATTAACCATCCTAACCATAAGTTCGAATTTACAGTTATTGACAAAATTTATGAGAATGTTAGGGGTGGGCCTTCTTCTTTAAAATTGGAAGAAAAGGAATTACTATGGTAATTAAAATTAAATGCCACTGTTTTTCTTGGCTTGAATGATTCCATTTCTATTGGGAGTATATTAAAAATTAAGGCATTGTTGAGATAATGGTGTTTATTATTAGTTTACATGTATATTTAATATACTTAAATATTTTTGAGTGCAATTTCATGGTTTAAATATGGCTTATGAAATGTTTTTAGTGAATTTTATATCTATGAACACAAGCCTTTTGACATTATATATATATATATATATATGTATATATATATATATATATATATATATACATTTAGGTTCATAGGTTAATAGGTTCATACTAGGCTATCTGCCCGAGGGCATTTACAAGCCTAGCCCATAGTTTTGTGGCTTACGCCACCCCTTTAGTATGGGAAACTATACACATTATTTATAATTTCATAATATGTATACATTTACACACTTTTATTTACATGCATTGGTTATGTACTGTTTTAAATGTTCTGTCCTTTTAAATTCCTGATGATGTTAATTAAGAGCTTCTATATAAGGAATTATGAATTTTAACACATTGTCTGATGAAGTTTACCTATGTGGAGTAAACAAAAGCACTTACAACACTGATTCTGTGGTTCGAGTGTTTCTTCTTGTTACATTTGTTGGTTTTAGCTTTGGTTTGGTCAAGTTCATCTTTATGGAGGATTCTAACACTCCTTTATCACAAAATTTGTTTTTGAATGAGGATTCTGTGTCAACGCCAGGTGTCAATGCTCTGGGGAAGTTGACAGCTCTTGTTGAACTGCTCACGCAGCGTGTGGATAATTTATCTAGCCAAGTAGCGGGTACTTTGGCTTCTTCAGTTAATAATAACAGAAATCCAAATTCTTCTATTGGAGCTTGTATTAGATTTCCTAATGTAGGTGGAACATCTTTCAGTGGTGTTTTGGGTGCACCTGACATTCGGCAACCTTTGGCTTCATGTTCCGCCTCAAGTTCTGGTTCTTCTATTCCACCCTCTGGTTTTCGATCATCACCAACGAACGGAGGTACAGGAAATGGACAGAATTCATTGTTTAATGGGGCTGTAAGTAACGTTATTCCATCTTTACCCAGCCTTAATGATTGGTTTAAAGACCCTGCCCTTTTTATTGATAACATGGTAAATAATGGGCAAGCGGATTCTAACGACTCCAACAGTATTAATATTGTCAACAATCTTAAAACATTTGATATAAAATTATTCCGTTTTAAAAAACTACAGATTGAAATTCAATATTTGACTGAATGTGTGAATCGCCAGCAAGTCCCGAAGGGACTTAGGCTCTGGCGATATCCAACTGGCTTGTGTAAGAATTCAGCATTACATTCTGACCTAATTAAACTCTTTGACAAACACAGGTGTGAATATTTAAACCTCTTAATAAAAGACTACACAGCACAAACTGAATCTTTGAAAAATGAACTTTCTGCCCTGGATAATGTCATACGGTGGGATAAAGACTTCGAAAGATATAGATTCGAGTTTATGCGCATTTCTTCAAGTATTGACAATGCGCTATCTAAAATAAAGGAAAATGAAATTAAGAAATTGAATCGGGACCAAGTAGCTTATGCTAAAGGGAATGCTTACCCTTTACCACGTCCCAATGACTCAAATATTACACCTAATGTTACTAATGGGGATTTATTATCTAGTAACTCACAACTCAATCTAGATAATGGAGAAGTGGATGATGATGTAATTTCGGATGCTGGTTCCTTGACTGAAAACCCTGTTATTAGAAAAAGTGAACGCCTTAATAATAGAGGCAATACGAACAATGCTAATAATGGTGGCACAAATGGGGGTTCCTCACAGGTTTTTTCCAAGAGTACAAAGGGAGACAAAGGTGGTCAAGTGAATCGCACTATGCAACAACAAAGGTGGAAGAAAAAAACATCGAACAAACGGAGGAGATGAGCCCGAATTTGGACATAATCAATACATTTATTAATAATGTGGATGAACCTGTTGTTATTCTACTCAATAGTAGTAATGACTTTAAAATTTATAATTATTCTACCTATGTACCATCTATCTTACAAATTGAAATTCTGGCAAAGGGTTGTACCTTTATTCCTTCTTGTAGAGGGGATTTAGCCAGGACACTGCTTGATTTAAAATTGTACACTAGGAAACTTAACCTACATGCCCTTTTAGGGAATAATTCAAGTATGGTTAAAGAATTTAGAATCTCCAGTGTATTTAACCCTGTTTTACAACCATCTATTTCATTATTTGAAAAAGTTTGTTCTAATGACATCAGAGCAAACTTTAATAATAAGAACCCCTTTAGGGTCCAGGATTCAAACCGTTCCAGAGAAGAAAAAGATGCACTTAAGTCTTTAAAATTCGCTAACATCCGTATCATGAAACCAGATAAAGGGGGTGGATTGGTTTTCATGAATAATGAAACGTACAACGATAAAATGAAAACACTTCTTTCAGGTGAAGCTTATGTTAAAATTTCTAAGAATGAACTGAATGGGGCATAGCAACGCTGTAATGGGTTCATTAAGGACCTTTTTATTGATGGTAGTATTGATGTTGATACCTATAACTACCTTTGCATTAACTACCCTATGACCCCCTAGGATTTTTGGACTGCCTAAAATACATAAGGACCTTATAAACCCCCCGTTTCATCCTATTGTTGATGGTAGGCAGTCCATTACTTAAGGTTGTGCCAAATTTGCGGACAACAAATTGAAAAAGGCCATTAGTAATGAATCTCAGATATGTAGAGATTCATGGGCCTTTTTGGAGAACATTAACAACCTCACCTTTTCTGAAGAGTATAACTTTTTTACAATAGATGTACGTGATTTATACACGGTTATACCCCATGACATCGAGTGTGAATAGGTGAGAGAATTTTTGTTGGGGAAGCATATCGATGGTGCTAATATTGATTTGATATTATATCTATAGGAATTGGTACTTAAAAATAATTACTTCACGTTTGACCAGGAATTTTATCTCCAAAAAACGGGTGTAGCCATGGGTTCGCCATGTGGGGGTACCTTTGCTAATACTGTCATGGCATTCTGGGAGAGAAACTTTTTATTCAAAAATGCAGAATTCCAACAAAAGGCAGTTTGGTACACTCGTTTTTTGGATGATATTTTTATACTCTGGAAAGGTGATTGTAATTCAGCCGAAGTATTTATCCAAGACATAACAAATTATACTGAATTTCTCAAATTCACATGGGAATTTCAAACTGAAAGAATTTCCTATTTGGACGTCAGTTTAATTAAGGACATCCCTAATAAAAGGTGGATTTCAAGAATCTATAGAAAACCCACGTATTCAAATTCATTCCTTCATGCCACTAGCTGCCATCCTGAATTCCAGAAAAGGGCAGTTGTAAAAGGACAATTAGTCCGGGCGGCAAGAATGGTATCTTTAGATGCTGATTTTCTTGAGGAGTGTGACATTCTAAAAGAAATGTTTATGAAACGTGGGTATTCTAAGGTATTATTGGATGAACTAATAGAGGAGGTTCATCGGAAAAGACAAAATGGGTGGTTTATACCACTATTGAATGTAATAAGACCTAGTGTAACATCACATTCAGATCTGGACTTAGATAAATCCATCATAGAATCTGGAATTTGTACCCCATGTAATTTTGGTGAAGTGAATAAACTTTTAAATGAGCGAGCTAATATTAGTGGTAATAATTGCTTTTCCCTGCAAACAAATAGTGGGAATTTAAGTTTTATTACAACATTTTCCTTGGATGCGCCTTCTATTAGATCAATTTTATATAAGAATTGGTGCTTCCTAATGGAGGACCATACCATTCAGAGATCTATTGGTGATTGTCCTAAGGTGACATTTAAAAGGGGTAGGAACATTAAATGCCTTTTGGAGAATCAACTTGGAACCCCATATTCACCTTATAATGGTATGTTCAAGTGTGAATCTTGCAAGTGGTGCAAATATATTAAATTAGGGAAATCCTTTTGCATCCACGGGATTGAATACAACATTAGGGGAAAGTTCAATTGTAATTCCAAGGGAGTCATTTACCTCAGTACATGTATCCTATGTAAAGCCTTTTATGTAGGTAAAACTGAGAGATTCCTTAGGAATAGAATCTACGAACATCTCTACGCGATTGAGAAGTCCAACACCAACAATGCCTTAGCTAAACACATAATTAACCATCCCAACCATAAGTTCGAATTTACAGTTATTGACAAAATTTATGAGAATGTTAGGGGTGGGCCGCCTTCTTTAAAATTGGAAGAAAAGGAATTACTATGGCAATTAAAATTAAATGCCACTGTTTTTCCTGGCTTGAATGATTCCATTTTTATTGGGAATATATTAAAAATGAAGGCATTGTTGAGATAATGGTGTTTATTGTTAGTTTACATGTATATTTAATATACTTAAATATTTTTGAGTGCAATTTCATGGTTTAAATATGGTTTATGAAGTGTTTTTTAGTGAATTTTATATCTATGAACACAAGCCTTTTGACATTATATATATACATTTATAATTTCATAATATGTATACATTTACACACTTTTGTTTACAAGCATTGGTTATGTATTGTTTTAAATGTTCTGTCCTTTTAAATTCCTGATGATGTTAATTAAGAGCTTCTATATAAGGAATTATGAATTTTAACACATTGTCTGATGAAGTTTACCTATGTGGAGTAAACGAAAGCGCTTACAACACTGATTCTGTGGTTCGAGTGTTTCTTCTTGTTTCTAATTCATGTTCAGAAGACATTTACTTATTCATTAAACTGAACACCAGAAGATTTGTATCTAATTGTCAGACTGCATTTTACACCAAATATAGGATAGCACAGTGGTGCAGCGGTAGAGTTGTCACCTCACAACAAGAGGTTCTCCGCTTCAATTCTTGACTGGAGTGCATTCTGTGCGGAGTCTGCATGTCTTCCCTGCATTCATATCGGCTTTCTCCGAGTACTCCGGTTTCCTCCCACTTTACAAAGATATGCGTCTGGAGTGTTTCTCCCTGGGTCTCCACTGAAAATTGGCTTCATTCTAAGTCAGAGCTTCCTGGTAAACAACTGTTAAATAAAATAAATAAATAAATAAATAAATGGATTCTATGACTTCATTGTACCAGTCAGATACTCGCCATCTAATGTCAGTCTCATGCCATCCATATATGTGTATATGTGCCCCGTCCCCCATGTTTTATTAGAGTGGCCAAATCTGAGACATGTTCAGGAGGCAGTTCTTTCTCACTTATGAAATGAATCCCTTCAGGTATCATTGTGCATTCAGTTTGTTATATTTAGCAGTTTAGTCCTTTGAGAAGAAGAATCTGTTAAAAAGAACAACAGTGATAAATAAACACTGTAAAAAAAGAAAATCTAAAAAAGGATGAAAAAGAGTTAAGGCTGTAACACAATCCAGCACAGAAGGTGGTTAATACCTGTGCCTTTAATTGGCTTGACTTGCTATCCTTAACAGAAAGGAAGTGTCTGGATAATGTGGCAGATGCAGAAATATGATACAGAGAAAACCACAAAAAGGAAGTGAATACATCTGGGTTCATTGTCTGCATAGTCTACCCGAGGAACAAGAATGGTAGACAGACAAGAAAAGCAGTCTATGGTCTGTCTAACTTAAACAGGAGACTAAAGGAATAAATGAGCAAAAGGGAGTGCTTTGTGAGTTCTACTGGGAATGGAGATTGCAACAAAGTCCACACAGAGTTCATGTGCAGATACCTTTCTCAATGGTTTTGTTGAGGGGGTGGCCAACTGAGTAATCAGACTGTTGTTTATGCTGGCAAAGAAAGCACAGGTGGTAATGATGGGATGGTGGCACAGTGATACAGTGAGTAGCATTGTTTCTTCAGAAGAGATTGTCTGGTTCAGTTTTTGACTGAGGTACCCTGTGTGCAGAGTCTGTAAGTTCTCTCTTTGTGCTTCTGTGTTTTTTCCTACTTTGTTTTCCTCGCACATTCAAAAACATGGTAGGTCAATTCTTGACTCTAACTTTTCTGTATATGTATGTCAGTATGTGTGTGATATGGAAGAAGGATCTAACAACTCACTTCTGTTTCCTACTCGTTTAGTAAAATCTGTAAATGGTGCATGTTTGCTGTAGGAGTTGGATGCCATTCAGCAACATTGGATGGACGGATTGATGAGGTGGCTAAATATAGCAAATGTTAACTGCAACACCTTAGGTGAAGCTGCATCTAGCAAATCAAAGATTCTACTTGCTGTTTATGGGTATACCTCAGTAGGGTAATCTTGCAACCTAACCAAGAGGAGCTATTGTTAGACTTGATATTTCTAATATGGAACAGAAGAACAGAAGCTTGGATCTGGGGAAACACATAAGCACCGGGCAATGTGGTTTACTGTAATCTAAACTATAGAGTCAATTTAACAGAAGGGAGAGTTGCAGACTTTAGACAGGCTGAATTTAAT
Source organism: Protopterus annectens (assembly GCF_019279795.1). Taxonomy (NCBI): domain Eukaryota; kingdom Metazoa; phylum Chordata; order Ceratodontiformes; family Protopteridae; genus Protopterus; species Protopterus annectens. Next base: position 1,227,594,374 of record NC_056729.1, on the reverse strand, counting down.
AAAGTGGATAAGTACCTCAGAGGAGATCTAGCAAGCAGATCAGAAGGCAGCCAGGAACAATAAGAAAGCTGTAAATAAGCACAGTAATTCCCCAAAAGTAAGGTTAATGAGAAATGCATACCCTTCAGGTGGTGTAAGGAATTGTAGCAGGAACAGGACTAAAAAAAGTATCATTTGGAGCAGGAAACTGAAACAGGAGGTGAGATATCTTAGACCCCAAAGTGAGAGAGGGTAGCCATTTTAGTCAAGAAAGAAGATACAAATTTGTATAGGTACATAAGGAAGTAAAGAATAAGTAAAACTAGGATCATATGGCTTAACAAAGTGGAGTTGCAAGGAGGCAGATTGGCTGTGATAAAATAAATAGTACTTTAGCTAATTATTTTCAACGAAAGAGAAAGACTAATAATTATTTGTGTAACCCCAGGTCTTACTTAACCGAAAATGTTGAGCAGTAACTACTGAAGCTGAAGGTGAATAAAGCAGTGAAGTCTAGTAAACGTTTCTCCCATACTCTTTGAGAACATCCGGTGGTCTTCATTTTGGGGAATACTTTCAGTGCATGTTCCTTTTGTGATAGTTGGTGCTTTGATTCCATCTAGGATAAGTGGACGTGGAATAGATGTCTTTGAGATGAAGTTGGTGCTACATTTATTTGCCAGTATGTTGACATGCATATTGCTACCAGTGATGATCATATTTTTCAAAGTCTGAGTCAGTGATGTACTGGATTAGAGGCTTGCCAAGGGAATTTTATTCTGTTGAAAATGAGTAGGCCTACCAGTTGCAAGAAGGCATGCTGGTAGCTCATTGGTCAAGAGCTGTGACTAATACCTCTCCGCTGAAAATTGGCTTCATTCCAAGTCGGACTTTATGTTATGATCATACTGAAAAGGAAATTTTGGCCATAGTTATTTGCCAGCAATTCTGTGACTATATCTTGGTAAAATAGCCACTGTAGAATCAGACCAAGATCAAAAGCTGCTTCAAAGTTCATTCAAAAAATACTTTAATAAAGCTCTAAAAACAAAAAAAAAAACTACTGAGGATAATAGACTTTGTAAAAAATATGATCTTGAAGTTTAGCATAATAAGGAAGGCCAAATGCATTTAACTAATACCTCCTACAAGAACCTAGAGATGATGTAATGAAGAAAATATTGGACATTTTAACATTTTCTGTTCTGCCAGTGTTTGATTATAAGGTGGACAAGCTTAAGAGTTGGTGCACTGATAGTAATTTTTATATAATTTAATAATGAGTAGTTAGATTGATAATGCTAAATTACTGCATCCAAATATGTGTTTATTTTCTGTATCAAAATCAGCTTTCCTGTGTACAAGGTTTATTGTGGAAAAGTGGCTGAGTCATTATTCCAACTCAAGTGAGGCTGTGTTAAATAAAACAAACAAGTCAACTTTAGGAATCACTAAGTGTAAAGAACAACCTTGTAGTATTCTTTATGGGCCTAGGATGTGTGAACAGATTGAATGAGTGGTGCAGAGATATATATGCTCAGGAATCAAAATCAAAGGTTGAATATGATTCCACATGAAGTTCTGGATCTTTCTTAGATGAAAGTGGGAACACATTTATTTTATAATAAAGATGCACATTACTTCTTGTCTGTGCTTTACTATTCCAGATTGCAGAAGCTGTACAGTTTTGTGGGCCACAAGATGTTGTGCTGCTACAGTACTAAAGTTTGTTTTCTCCAGATACGATATTCCTGAAGAAGTAATGTCTTCATTTTATGAATCAAACATTCTGTAATTTTTGTGAAATAGAATTTCAACATAAGACCAGATTTCCTAGGTAGTCACAGAATGTATCAAGATAGTAAAGAATCTCATTAAGGGCAGCATTTACTAAATTCCCTGTCCTGCAGCAGGGTCCCCTTTCAATACTCAACGTTATGACTCCAGAAACATTCATTCACAAATGGGAAGTATAGGAATAAATCATGGTAACAGAATTTTGAATGCCTAATAGGATAACACAGCTAGGCTTAAAACGACCCATGAGGTCAGTTAGTCTAGTAATCACCTATGAGCCCACATTCAAAATCTTTACACAGTTTGCACAGACGGTTTAGTACTAAAACATCAGAATGTAAACTGTTCAAAGAATGCGGCTTACATGTTCGATGTTCAGAATATTAATTAGGTTGGAATATCGGAAACCTAATTAAGGTGAAGTTGAATTTGACTTCTGAAGTACATTGTCCCCTTTGCAGCAGGATGTATGGATCAGATCCATACTACACAGCACTGACAGTAATGTTTTTGCATGGAGGCAAGCCCCCCCTGCACCACTACTTTGGGGGGCTGCAACCCCCACACTCCCTGCCACTTATATATTTCAACTCCGAGATCGCACTGCTATGCGGAAAAGGGAAAAATCTTCCGATCCACACTGTCCTGCGATCTCATTACTAAACATCATGTACTCCAGCCCATACATACTAAGTATTACACCGACTGTGTAAAGGTCGACTGATTAGTATCGAATGCCGTAATAGAGTGGGTCTTCCAGGGTCAACATTTCACACACCTTTTAAAGGTATGTCTGCATTTTGAGGATCACACTTTTCACTTTCACACAATGCACACTCGACATTATAACAGTAAACTGTGTACAGGCACTGTATCAAACTGATTTCTTATTCTATCCTCTCTATCCAGACAGTTTATTTACAGGAGGTTGTAAAGGAATGCTAGCATGTTCTTTTTTTTTTTTGGAATATGAATATATGAGGTACTGAAATTAAAATATGTCCGTTAAGTCTTGAGAAAAAAAGATGTTCATGCTGAACTAGATTATCATTCATAGATCCAGTTCTACTCCGATAGTATGGTAATGGAACTTTGGGCTGAATCACCTCTGCTCTCCTAGATGAATCACTTGTATGGCATTCACAGTGTTTCCCATTTTTTTCTATATATTTGAGTATCAGAACCATGTATCAGATATGATCTTGGCTATTCTGTTTGACCAATCTCAGTACCCGGCATATTATTTCTTTCTTATGACCAAAATTGTGTGAATTTTAATCAGTGTGCAGTTTTACTCCCCCCATTTTGGCAATAAGAGAAGATTTTTGGATAATATTGCACAGCAGAACTTCTGATTATGCAGACATTCCTCCATAATTCTATTCCATGTGTCTTACTGGCAGCTACTAGCAATGAATACGAAGTGGATAATTTAGACTTGAGACATTTACCCATCAACAACTATGCCAGTGATAGGCCTATATACTGTAGTGGTATGTTTCATTAGATTATTGCTGGCCACAGTTTTCTTCCTTTTGTTATAAAGTTTACTGATATTATGGCTCCACTGAGGAGTTGTTTTTTGGGTTTGCTCTGCACTTGTTTTTATTGGGTAAAGCTGCTTTGTTCTGTCCAGTTGTTTATATGCTGATAAAAGTTAGAGGTGTACATTCCCACATAAGCAGTAGTTTTCTGGGTTTGGTGGGGGTGGTGGATTTGAAACTTGCTAAGGCATCACTTAGGTGCAGGAACTTTGCCTTGGAGACATTTCTAAGTTCTAGAGACCAGAGGGATCTCTAGTATTAACAGTGAGGTTCTATAGGGCACTATTTTAGAAAAAAATAATATATATGGTTTTGAAACAGAGTTGGTGAAACATCAACTCTTATTTAAAGAAGCTATATGTATTTTAAAGTTTGATACTATGTACCCAAAGGGGTTAAATGAAGAACTCAGTTGGAGAGTACTGATTTAAATATTTAATTGAATTATTGATTGTGTATTTTTTATAAATGTGTGTGTTGGTTTATTGCACTGTTTTACTCCTTGAAAGCTTTTTAGCCGAGACGGCAAAGTACAGAGTGTTTTAATAAATTGCTTTGGGGTTCACTGGCCAGTTGTATTTTCTTTGTTTGTACTGTTGGACTTGTTGTGTTGTGGATCTCTAGTATTAGTTTTATTTCAAAGTAGACAGATTTGTCGTCAGACCTGATAAGTGATATTTGTGAGGAGGAGGCCGAGGATGTAGTTTCCCCTAGGTACTCTGACTAGCTGGTTCAGAGCGTTTGTGTTCACAAATCTCTGGGCGTGCACACTAGTGGTGTGGTATATGTTTCCATGTCTGTATCTAAGTAGTTAAAGTCCCCTAGGAAGATGGTGTAGGGTTTAATGCTGAGTGACACAAGTTCATATAAGTAGCCACTATGGCATTCCTGAGTCATAGAGGGTGCTCTAGCTGTCTACAATATGGTAAGGAACTTTGCTGATCGTGAGATGGACATGAACCACTCTAGGGCATAATCCAGCTTTACCAGCCTTGATGCGAGTCTCTTCTGAATGAAGACTGACACACCTGTACCATTTTTCCCTTCCTGTGAAGTACCCAGTGTAAATATGTGGAAGGCATTATAGCCTTGTGCAGCCAGAGTACTCTGCCAGTTTAAATCGTGTCTTAGTTTCTGCACAGATGTCTACGTCCTTCAAGGTGTGGAGAGCTTGCAGGGAGTAGAGTTTCTTGTTTAGCCTCCTAAAATTGATCAGTAGCACCTTATATTTTCTTTTGTTTGTTTTGTTATGTTAGCAGGTTTGTCTGATTGGCATTGTTAAAAAGGCACAATGGTGGTTGACAATGTTTTAGCCAATATTTGAAAGCATAGGGGGAACAGGTACAGGCCATCCATAATGAAGCAACTTGGTATGTATATGGTTTCACTTCATAATCTCGAATTGCTGAAATACCGAATTTCAGCATTCCAAGACCATGAAGCAGAACCATTCACAATATCGAAACCCACAATCACGAATCACGAATATACATACACCATACACCACATAACACACACCATTCCACCCACAGCACACAAACCACACAACCCTACACTACATGTGGGTTGCACCTCCCCCCCACTTATATATACCAACCCCGAGATCGCACATAACATAAAAAAAAAAATCTCACACCACGGCATTCTCCACTCACTTGCACACAAATACACATCACACATACACAAAGACCAACAAATCCAACACTCACACTCATACTTACACCTTCCTACCCTTACCCACACATACAATGTACAAAAACACACACAAACACTCACTAATAACACTACACGCAACATATCGGAAATGCATAAGCGTGGATTCGAAATATTCAAAATGTTAAGTTGTCAATCTCGCCTTCATTCTTGCTGGATGGGTTCGGAGCCGATCCTCGGCTCCGACTCGGCCAATACTAAAGCTCGAGAGCTAATTCCACCGGCACGAGGCTCCCCTATATCCCACAATGCTAGGCGGTAACTACTCAGATCTTGTTTGCCACTTAGCTGACGAGGTGCTTCTTCTACCGGCTCTGGCAGGTTAGTAATTTTTCTTGTTCAGAAACTTCAATTTCAACCCCTATTTTTTTCCATTTAGTATAGTTTTTATTTAAAGTATTCCATTAGTTTAAATCGGGTCCCCTCTTGTATTAGAATCCCCTTTTTATTCCCTTCTTAACTTTTAGGCCTTTGGCCCTCTCCCTCTCCTTCCCCTAGTCCTTCAGTGTGACTGGATTTTTATTTTGGTTAAGGGTGTGTCTGTGTGTTGTGTTTGTGTTTTTCCTCACTCAGCTTTTAGGATGTCTAAAGACACCAAGGTCTCAGGCTTCAAGAAGTGTGATTCGTGCTGTCAGAAAATGTCTCTGACAGACGGTCACACTTCTTGTGTATATTGCCTGGGACCTTTGCACCTGCAGGACTCATGTGCTGTGTGCCATGTATTCAGCCCTAGAGTCCTGCAGGAACGCAAAAATAAGTTGATTCTACGTGGCTTGTTAAAGCCTGAAGGCCCCCCCGACCCAGTCTGTGTCAGGGAAGCCTTCTAAGACTTCCAGACCATCCACTCCAGTTTTAGAGCCGTCCCCTGGAAGCATTAAAACGGCTTCGACATTGGCTCCGGCTGGAGCCGATGTTTCCAAATCTCATACCATCACCTCGGCTCCGGCTGGAGCCAAGGTTGACAAGACTCAGTTGGCTCCGATAGGCTTATCGGAGCCACCTTCAAAGAAGAGGTCTAGGTCCCCTTCCATCGGCTCCATCCATTCGGCTCCGGGATCTCCTCTTCTATCGGAACGGAGCCATAGGTCTCATTCCTCTCGGTCCTCCAGGCTGTCCGACCATGATTTACAAAGGGTGGTGAGTAGACTTCTCAAGTCCGAGGCACTGGCCCAAATGCTGCATAGCCCTACTCAACAGTCAGCGGCTATTTCCATCCCTGATTTTATTCCTCCTCTGACTCCTTTGAGTTCGGAGCCGGGGCTGTCGGTGCTTCGGAGCCAATACCTTCCCTTTCGGCTCCATCGTCTGCTCCAATTTCCTCATTGGAGGGATCTCTGTGCCGAGCTTCCCTCGTCGGCTCCGAGGGGGCGAGTGGCATTGGACCCTTGTCCGACCCCGTTCTCCCTCTCGGAGCATCGGCGCTGGTGAGTTCGGCTCCAACATCGGCCTCGGAGCGTCCCTGTCGGTGCCAGGGGGGTCCTTGTCTCCTCGGAGCGGGGACCTCCGGCCTTGCCTGATAGGGGCGCCTTCGAGGTCATGTGGAGCATGCTAGACCCAGTGTCTACCCCACAGTCGGCTCCGTTAGCTCCTCCCTCTTCAGTGCCTGTGGTGATTTCTACCCATCCCCTTGTATCAGACCGCAGAGAGCCAGCTCCTCAGGTTTCCCCATTGGGAATTTCCTCCTCTTTCGAGGCCTCTCCTGATCTGGTAGGAGAACCCCCTCGGAAGAGACAGTGCAAGAGGAAGCACATTGACTCCCCTGAGTCTATCACCTCTGACACTGACTTGGAGGAATCTGAAGGTTCCCCTCGCTCCCCCTCTGAGGATGTCTCCTTTGCTGACATCCTTGAAATCCTGAAACAGAGGGGGAATTGGCCCGCCCTTAACCCTTCAGAGGACGAGTCAGTTTACCTTGAGGCGTTCGGCTCTCACCCTTCCACCTCCTGGGTGTCCCCTCCCTTTGACCCCCTTATGGAAGTGGTGGCAAGGAAGGCTTGGACGGCCCCTCATTCAGTGGAACCTACCCCAAGGAGGCCATCAAAATTTATTACTGCCCCTAAGGAGAAAGAGTTTCTATCTAAAGGTGTCTCTGTTGATGCCATGGTGGTGGCCGCAGCCACTAAGAAGGAGTTAGCCGATCCTTCGGTACCTGTCCATCCTCCTAATAAGGAGTCCAGGACCATGGACAGATGCAGTGGCGGATGTTTTCATCAGCGACCTTTTCAATGTGGTCGCTGAACTACTTGTGTCACTTGACCCGTCTCCAGAGAGATTTGCTCAAAGATATGGGTAAGGCTATACAGGATCCAACAGCTGAGGGGTTCCAAGACAAAAGGAACTCCCAGTTGGCAACCCTGAATTTGATTGTTAACTCCTCCATGCGGCTTATCTCATATGCTGCTGATGGGGCGAGTAGGGCCGCAGGCACAGGTGTAACTTCTGACGTCATGCCTGGATGCGGCTTTGCAATTTTGCGGACCCTTTCAAGGCGTCCTTCACCAATTCCCCCTTTGATGGCTCAACATTGTTTGGTCCTCAGGTGAAGGATACATTGACTAGGTGTGAGGTGGAAGGTAAGACTCTCTCTGCCATGGGAGTCCATTTTTCTACCCCTTCTAGACCTTATCCAAAAGGTCAGAGGGGAGGAAAAATGTGGTTCCACAAACCTCAGGGAGTCTCATCTGACGCACAAGGTCGATTCCCCTCTAGAGGCAGAGGGGGGAATAACAATAAATGCCGCCCTAGAGGCAGAGGAGGTCCACAAAACCAGGGTAGCAGAGAATCTTTCTCTGATAAACCCTTTCAGCATCCCTGAGGAGCTGCCCGGCTGTCCACCTTCGGAGGCAGTCGGGGGAAGATTATCACTGTACCCAAAAGCCTGGCTTTCCCTCACCCAAGACAAATGGGTACAGTCAATCATACCCGAGGGTTACAAAATTCCCTTTACTCACATCCCATCCCAACCCATAGGACCCCTTCCAGACGTTCCACCCAGTCTAAGGGAACAAGCAGCACTAGAAATATCAAAGCTGCTATCAAAAAGAGCTATCCAATCAGTCCCAGCAGACCAGCAAGGATCCGGAATCTACTCCAAGTTCTTTTTGGTACCAAAAAAAACAGGGGACTGAAGACCTGTACTGGATCTCAGCAAGTTAAACAATTATATCAAAAAAAACAAAATTCCGGATGGTCACACTACAGTCCATTCTACCCTTCTTGGGTCAGGACAATTGGATGTGCTCAATAGACCTTCAGGATGCGTACTACCATATCAAAATGCACAGACGCTCCAGGAAGTTTCTCCGCTTCAGGCTGGGAGCCAGTCACTACCAGTTCAGAGCCCTGCCCTTTGGTCTCACTACAGCCCCCCGAGTGTTTACCAAATGCATGGCAATGGTCGCGGCTCACTTGAGACGTCAAGGATTCCAGGTGTTTCCATATTTAGACGACTGGCTCCTTACTGCCACCACCAGACATCAACTGCTTCTATCCAGAGACTTCACCATGCAAACTTGCCAAGCTCTAGGTAGTTCAATAAATTTTGAAAAATCTGCCTTGTCGCCTTGTCAATCTATTACCTTTATAGGCACCACCTTAGACACACTCAATCTTTCCGCCAGACTTACAGAGCAAAGAGTGTTAGATATCCGCAAACAAGTTTACCTTCTATTACAATACAACAAGGTCAAAGCCAGGGTAGTCTTGAAGGTATTAGGACTCATGGCAGCTACTATTACCCTTCTCCCCTTAGCTCGTTTCCACATGAGGATCCTCCAATGGATGCTGTTTACTCAATGGTCCTTCCAACAGCTCCCGATGTCTCACATCATATTAATAACTCAATCATGCAAGAATCACCTGTCTTGGTGGATCACATCACCTCAATTTCTCCAGGGCAGACCTTTCATCCCACCCCCCCCCAGTCGCCACGGTGCAATGGACACCTCCCTGATTGGGTGGGGGGGGGGATTATCAGGGCAGGACAGTCCAGGACACGTGGCAACCTTTCGAGTGCCACTTGCACATAAATGTCTTAGAGATGAGAGCAGTGCTTTTAGCGTTGCAAGCCCTTCAGGACTCTCTTCCCACAGGGACTATTGCAATTCAGACGGACAACGTGTCCGTAGTGTGGTACATCAACAAACAGGGCGGAACCAGATCCTACCCCTTATGTCGAGAGGCACTCAGACTTTGGCAGTGGGCGATTTCTTCTCAGCGTTTTCTGATAGCAACACACATTCCCAGGAAGTCCAACGTGATTGCGGATAAGTTGAGCAGGGCCATTCTCATGCCCCACGAGTGGTCTCTAAAGAAATCAGTGCTGGAAGAAGTCTTCCAAAGATGGAGCCAGCCTTGCTGCAATCTTTTTGCTACTCCCCAAAACAGCAAGTGTCACGACTTCTTCACTCTCTTCCCATTACCAGGACATCCCACCAGAGACGCTCTAGTCCACGATTGGCCCCGGGGACTTCTGTATGCTTTTCCCCCTTTTCCACTGATATCTCAATTAATTCAGAAAGCTATCGCTTTGAGAGTTACAATGATCCTCATTGCCCCTTACTGGCCTCGACAGATATGGTTTCCGTTCCTCCATCATTACCTGTTGGAGCAGCCTTGGCATCTGGACCCGGTGCCAGATCTGTTGACCCACCAGTCGGGCCAGCTGCACCACTCCCTTCATTCTCTCAACCTCACAGCGTGGTTTCTCCAATTCCTACCCTAGCCAGGCTTCCCTTAATCTCTCATTCGGTCCGTAACATCCTGATAGCCTCTCACAAATCTTCTACCAGGAAGATTTATAATAGTAAGTGGAAACGTTTTTCCTTCTGGGCAGCGTCAAAAAATATAGACCCCTTCACTGCACCTATCCAGTCTATCCTAGACTTTCTGGCAGAGCTCTTTCATTTAGGCTCTTCTTCATCTACCATTAGAGTACAACTAGCTGCTATATCTAATTTTCATGTAGGTGTCTCAGACTCCAGTATCATGTCCCATAAGCTCTGCAAAGCCTTTTTAAGAGATGTTTTTCTGCTCAAGCCCCCAATCAAAGATCCCCCACCTCAATGGGACTTGAATTTGGTTCTGGCGTCCTTGATTCTCCCCCCCTTCGAACCAGCGGCTTCATGCCCTCTTAAGTTGCTCTCATGGAAAACACTTTTTCTAGTAGCCATAACTTCAGCTAGAAGGGTATCTGAACTTCATGCTCTGTGCAGTCGTCCTCCTTACTTAGTTTTCCACAAAGATAGGGTGTCCCTCCGGACTAATCCGTCCTTCTTACCTAAGGTTTCCTCTGAGACAAACCTGAACCAAACGATTGATCTCCCCGTCTTCTTCCCTGACTATTCCAACAGGTCGGAACAAAAATTTACATTTTCTAGATGTTCATCGCCAACTTAGATATTATTTAGACAGGACTAAACAGTTCAGGAAATCTGATCAGCTTTTCCTGTCTTACGCGGAAGGGAAATTGGGCCTTCCAGTTACTAAAGTGTCCCTTTCAAGATGGCCTACCTCTATAATTACCTTCATCTATGAAATCAGACATCAAAAACTGCCTTCAAGACCTAGAGCTCATTCAACTAGGGCATTAGCTACGTCTGTAGCTTTTCAGGACAGGCTGCCAATAGATTCCATTTGTGAAGCAGCCACTTGGGCTTCTCCTCATATTTTCATTTTACATTACAAATTGGATATGGCCTCCAGAAACCGTGCCAACTTTGGTTCCACTGTTCTCAAGAGTCTGTTCCGATAGGCCACCCGGAATAAGGTGCTAGGGACGCGGTCCCATCCAGCAAGAATGAAGGCGAGATTGACAACTTAACATTAAGAAGTTATGTACCTACCATAACGTTCCATGTTAGTTGTCTTCTTCTCGCCTTCTTTCTTCGTCCCCCTCCTTCCCCCTAGCCTGGACAGACCGATAGGAAATTTTGGGATCTTCCTTTGGAGTTTTCCTTCCCACATGTTCTACCACCTCTATTCCCCCTTTTATGTTTGTGGTAGCTTACATTCAGGTTTATATAGAGGTGGGTTCTTTTTTCTCCATGCTGTGGAGACCAGAACTGCTTGGTTTAGCTATCAAATGAGATCTGAGTAGTTACCGCCTAGCATTGTGGGATATAGGGGAGCCTCGAGCCGGTGGAATTAGCTCTCAAGCTTTAGTATTGGCCGAGTCGGAGCCGAGGATCGGCTCCGAACCCATCCAGCAAGAAAGAAGGCGAGAAGAAGACAACTAACATGGAACGTTATGGTAGTTACATAACTTCTTATTCGCTCTTATGCACTTTCGGCATTCCAAATTTTCAGCTTCATGGTCTCGGAATGCTGAAATTCGTTATTTCAGCATTTTGAAATTATGAAGTGAAACTATATATATATATATATATATATATATATATATATATATATATATATATATTTACACACACACACACACACACACACATATATATATATATATATATATATATATAGTTGCACACACACACACATATATATATATATATATATATACACATACACACACACAATTCATATATATATATATATATATATATATATATATATACACACACACACACACACACACACACACACACATATAAATATATAAGAGTATGTACTGGAAATGTATGTGTTATACAGAAACTAGTCAAAATATAAAAGTGCAGTGACATTATGACTTATAGAAAATGTTGAAATTTGTAATGAATTAGCAGGTGATACTAGAGCATTTGAACTGAAATATTTAACAACAGATCACTTGATTCAGAAATATGGTTCTATGTGTGAGGCATTTTTAAGTGTAACTGTTTTAGTAGAGAAACGTTTGTAAATGATGAAATTTGTATAAGGTGGTTATGGGGTTGCCATGGGATGGGGAGCATAGCTCTTATCTTCTTTGCTCAAGAATTACATACAAAGCCAAAATTAATGGAGTGGCAAAGGCCAGAAATCAGGGACAGTTTTCCTTGTATCGATGTGCATTTTGATGTCTGGCATTATTGACTGATTATATTCCTCAGTGATTTACCAGAAAGTCAAAACATCATGAGGCACAGAGCAAAAATACGAGGTAGAATCAGGAAGAGTGTGATAGGGAGCATCAGCATGTTCAGTTTGTATGCAGATATTCTCTAAGACAGATTTTTAATTATGTAAAGGCTGAGATTTGTTTGGTAGTGGAAGGGATGGCGTTCCATATGTTAGCTACACATGCTATGTAACTGAGTCACCTTTGAGATTTGTGAATGTTAGCAGTTGTCCTGTGCTATGATTTTGGGAGCTTAGTTGTCTTTTGGTTATATACCATTGCATTATTTTGTTATTAGTTGGGCATTTTAGCTTTATAGAGGATACTGTGAACCATTTTAAGATGGAGAAATGATAGGTAGCCAGTAGTTCAGACAGTATAGTTTTTTAAGGACTTGGCAGTTAATTTTATTCTGTAGCCTTGTAGCAGATTTGGCAGTAGAAGTATAATTCTGCACTAGTTTAGAACTTTGAAAGGATTGAAGGTTAGTGAAAACTGATGATACATAGATGAAACTAGGAAGTGGAAAGGGGGGGCTGTTGCAAAGTAGGCTTGGTCAGTGAAATATGGTTTTGCTTTGTTGAGAAGACCTTACTTATATTTGTGTGCGTGTGCGCGTGTTTTTGTGCATGCGTGCACACATGATCTTGGACTTGTTGAGATGGCACCATTTTAAGTTTTCATCATTGATTATAACCAGGATGTCAGTTTGGAGGTTTGTTCGTGAAACATTCTGTATTTAAGCATTATTGGTTAATTATGTGTTAAAGTTGTTACAGTTACATTGCGAGTAGGCGGGTGAACAGTATTAATTTAATTTTTGAAATACTCAAGAGTAGTTGACATTGTTAATCTTTTTGTGGATGCCAGTTGTGTATTAGTTTTGAAATCAGTAATACTTGAGCCAGAAGATATTAATGTTGAGTCATCTGCTTGTTATATCACTGGCAGACTTAATATTATTTCTAAAAAGCTGTGGACCTATTGTGGATCCATGTGAGACATTCACTGTTCATAGGTTCCCATTATTCTTACAGCCAAACGGCTATGGGGAAGCTCAGCTTTGAAGTGACTTGGTGTGTAGAGCATATTAGCTACCCCTGGTAATAAGATTGTTTCTATATACCCACTGTCATGAATTTATGGTCTTCCATCCAATAGTTAAGTCTAGTTTTGAAAGTAGATAGGGTATTAACTTTATATGATGTGTGGAGTGATTTGATTCCAAAGGCAGAGAATATGCTGTGTTGTGAATCTGTCATACACGCATGTGTTGTTGATGTTACAGTAGAGGTTGAAGTTTTTCATATGAGTGTTACATTGGTGATTTTGCCAAGATGGAGGAGGTCAAAAAGGGTAGGGAGTTTCACTGCTCAAAAGGCTAAACAGAGATTCAGTGTCAGTTTCAACTTTGACTTTATTAAATTATTTCTTAAGCACTGAATACATATCAAAGTGAAGTAGTGAAGAGAATAGATTGACCTTTAATAGAGACATATTAGAAATAACATAAGATTATTCCTAAAGGTAACAGCACTTCTGTTTTTGGGTGAGCCTGTGAATGGCATAGCCCTGCTGTAAAAAAAATTTGAGTGTTCACATTTTCTTGAAACTTGGTACTAATGATGAGTCTGTCACTATTATCAGATGCTCCTGCTAAGTACAGAAATACAGATGCAACTGTATCTCACCAATTATTTATTTATTTATTTATTTTGTTGTTATTTAGATGGAGTGTTCTAGCCAGGATAGAAATGATGCTGATTTGGAAAAGGTACATTATTTTAGTTAAGATAGATGAATTGTTTTGTGCATGCTTTTTTCAAGTATTTTCAGGATGGGGACTAGAATAGCAATAGGCATGTAATCTGTGGGAGCAATAGAGATGTCCTTTTTTTGCAGCAGAGTAATATATGATTGCTTCCATATAGTGGGGACTAGAGATTCTTTTATAGAATGATTTACAGTTATGTTTAAAATATGCAATGACATATCCTGCTTTGTGGAGTTTTTGGATAGTTTTTAGGTGCCAGTGATGTAATTTTTGTTTTTGTAAGAGCTTCTTGATAGTATTTGTTGAGATTAGGGTGGGTGGAAAGTAATATTGTCATCCTGGGTTATAAAGGACATTGAAGTTGACAAGTGTGTATTGTTTAAGATATTGGCAGTGGTTGTAAAGTGTTTACTCAGTCTGCATGCAGTATTAAAATCATTTTTTGTTTGAGAGTGGAATAGGTTGAGATTTTGATCCTTCCTTCAGGAATATGTTTATAGATGACCAGAAGATTTTGGGGTTATTGAAATGGGTGTTGCAGATGGTTGGGTTTGCATTTTTTTCTTGGTCCTTTATATTCTGTTTCTTGCTTTGATTTGGGTCTACTTCATTTAGTCAAACTCACTAATTGTTGAACACCTCTTCTTCAAACGTTATTTGTCGAAGTCTTCATCCGTCAAACCACAGTCTTAGCTTCTCAAGATCTTTGCTACCTCACTTAACTTTTTATGAGTATCATATGATCTTAGGCTGCTTTTATGTTTTTGATGTATATTCATGGAAATTATGGCCTGTTACCCTTTTTGTATTAGAGATCAACAGACTCTATTAGTTCTTTCATATTGTCTGAGAAAAAAAAAGTTCCCTTCTTTAAAAACTTTTCCTGTCAAAGATTTTCTTCTCTTCTTTGGGTCTAGGCCCACTTTTAATGCTTTCCATATGTTTAAGTATATATTTACGTGTGCATGTATATAATTGTGTGTGTATATGTATGTATACATAGATATGTATGTGTGTTTATATTCATATACACACATATACACATGTATGTGTGTATTTCACTTTATTTTTAGTTATTTAAACAATGTTAAATTCCCATGTAAGTATTTTTTTATGTCTAGTTATTCAAAAGGTTTTGAATTTCTTTCTTTGGTTTTCTAGCTGGGCTATCTGCCTCATTTTCCGAAATGGGCTACTCTTTTCACACGTGTTCTTATTGGAAGAAAATTCCTCCTCAGGACAACCACAGTGTTTGCATAATCTGGGTGAGACACATTATCGTGTGTCCTATTTGTAGATAGTATACCTCCTCTAACATACAGCATTGCCAGGACCAGCTGCAGCTCCACTTGTACAAAAAACTTTGTCAGTGCATTGTGGCTCTGCTGAACCCATTTCTTCATTGAATTCAAGGCCCACATCATAGTTGATCTTGAAGCCTCCTGAGGAATTAAATAAGAAAAAGCACAAGCTGCTTAAGCAGCCCATACTGTTCTCCAGTAGCTAATATTACACATAAACTAAGAAAACTGAAGATAAAAAGCTCCTATTAACTAATAAAAATGCCTTTTCTGCCTTGTCAGATATTTCTAAAACACAGCGCTTATTTAGCTTGACTGATCAGATATTGAACAGAGGAGTCTGAATAATGCAAACAATGCCTTTTACACCAAGGCAGGGTCTTAGCCTTGCTGTTTCTGACTTCAGCTAAGACAAATCTGCACTGGGTTTCTTTAAGGTCTAGGCAAAGCTTTCTGCTGCCCCTTCCTTTCCATTTTTGTAGGAGACAGAACGTCGTCTACCATTTCCCCAATACACAGGACACCAAATTTCTCCTCACGTTTTTCCACAGTTTTTGTTCTGGTACTGAAGATGCTAGTATTGACCCTTACAGCATCAGAGTCAGTGTGCTATACCCCCTGGTGGTCAAGGCTTTGGTGTCAATCCTGGCTTCAACTATTTCAACTTCCATGCTTTCAACTTCAGATCTGCAGTTGATGTAAGTGTCCGAGTCATCCACTGTATTTTTGATGGTGGCTTCACACTCAATGCTTGAGCCTTTTGTCCCAGTGTAAGCCCCTACCTGCTATATGCTGCAGTGGATCATCAGTCTTGATGCTGAACTATTCAGCTCCAGTCATATCAAGTCCAGCGCAGACGTTGGCATCTGTCTCTATACAAAGCCAGCAGTTGTCACTGCTGTGATGGACCACAGTGTCTGCGCTCCTTCAGTGTTGGCTTTGTAAACATTACTGGGAATGCCTTTCACTGAGCTGACAGCCTTGCAGCCTTCTTTGCACAACAGACAGACCTAGGACTTTCTACAGCTTCACATGGAAGTTTTGGCACAGAAACACTTGTCTTCCTCATTTTCAGATTCCCTTCTGTAGATTTGCAGGAAGGCCACATGCAAGAGTTTGCCTACCAAATTACTAACTGGTGATATTGGTAATGAGGAGGATACTGATTCATCCAAGCCCCTCGCCAATGGCTCAAAATTTGGGGAAGTCCTGGAGATGATGCACCGGAGGGGGATAATCAACTGATCCTATATTTTCTCCACAGCAGGTGTCACAGAAAGTTTAGGTCTACACAGAAATTCCCCTGGATGATCCTGCTATTGGTTGATATTTTGAAAATAGACATCAGTGCAGTGTGGTAAAATCCAGACGTGGTCAGTACTGTACCAAAGAAAGTAGACCATGACTTTTGTTCTCCCAAGGACTGGAGTTTCTGTTTAGAGACTCCTAATCCTAATGCCTTGATCTCAACAGCTGCACTTAAAAGGGCTGTGACACCACAGAGTAGATTCAGATCAGGGGACCATCTTGGGAAATGTGTTAACTCATCTTCCATCTTATCAGTCTTTTAATTAAGGGTGCTAAAGTGCTTTCAAAAATTGTAGAGAAAGATATTTCAGGAAGGAGATCCTAGCTGTTACTTACTGCAGATGGCCATCAGTATGATAAGTTACTAGAATATACAGCAGATATTCAGATATGCAAATTTATCTCCATGTTATTGACTGTGTTTGTATTAAGTCTCACTAAATGAAGAAACAGCTGCCTTTTTTTCTTTATCCAAGAGCCTAACTGCACTTTTTTGGGTTCAGCAATTAGTAAAAAGTTACTATACACAAACTGACAGAAGTTTACTTTCTGAAATGTTCAGGATGCTACAGGAAAGGAAAACAGCCCACAGAACCATGTGAAAGAAAGAAAACGATTTTTTTTTTACAAAACGAGTACGCTGTACTAAAAAAAAAATAGGTTGATAAACACTATTAATTGCTTGAAAAGTGTGGTAGGAGCTTTGATGCATGTGTACTTAATGGTGCATACACCTAGGCATCTTATAGTTCCCACGTATTGTTCCTATGTTCCTATATAGTTAACGTTTGGCCCATCTTTCCTACCACAAGGAGTTTATTCCATGGGACCAATGAACTGCTATTGATAGGATAAGATTAAAACTGTGGTGGCTGAACAAATTGTTTTTGCACAATTAGCTTGTTTAACCCATGCAGTTTTACTTTACTCTGCTGTGTAAATATGTATAGTGGCAGTAATGTGCTGCAGAATAACATCATGTACTATGTACATTATACAATTTTTTATTCAAACACTTGAGGTTTCTAACAATGTTACCATCTGTTTTCTTTTGAAAAATAATGGATATTGTTTAAAATGTTCAAAAGTTTGATATAAAGGTTGAAAATTTCCTTCACCATCTACGTCTGAAAAATGCATTAATATTTTGTGATCAAAAGTCATCTTTCTGCATAGTCCTGTTAAATAATGTACAGTCTGTCATTAAAAAAATATAAAAGTTGCAGCTGTGGAGAATCTAGTTGCTATTCTCTTTGAGAATTCACTGTTGAGTTTGTATTACATTTACAATAATTCCACTTAGTTCAGTCAGTATAAAGTTTTCATTATTTGATTATTGTCTGTCTCTTTATTAAAGAACTTGAATTCTAATGGCATGGCACCAAGTGAAAGGAGAGCATTTCTTCTCTGTAATGGCAGGCTACGTTTGAGTACAGTCCAGGAAGTTTTCAACCTTTCAGCTGTCGAAATGAAATATGGTGAGTCAAGTGGAAAAGATGGATCTGTATTACTTGCTTCTGTGATTTTAACATTAAGTAAATAAGCCTGGAAAATCCTACATGTATTTAATGTTAATTAACCTCAAGTTGCATACAAATCACTTAGTTTTATTACAACCCAACAATCCATTTAGTGTCCAAGTAACGTAGGAAATACTCTGATGTCTACTGAATAGTCTGTGTATAAGTACATTCACTTTCTTAGAGCATTAATGATCCGTAGTGTTACCTTGTGATCATTTAAGGTTTTCTTGAAAGGAACTGGCACAAAGTTCAGAGAACATCTGGGAATTAATTAAATTAAATTAGTTAACTTCTGGTTGTGCATGCTACTTGCATTACTTATGGAACTGAATGCTTTTTGCCTTACTAATCATATGTATCAGAAGGATAGAAATATCCCACATCCATTTAGATCTGGTAGATTAAATTCTGCTGATCTAATTAGTACTTTATAACTGTTTTAGTAACGTACTGCAGCAATCTGTTTCAGATCTTGGTGTGAGCTAAAGTTCATCTGCTTAGCAAAGGGAAGATCTAGAAATGAGACATGGAGCCCCTATTTCAAGGCAAACAAATCAATGTTTGTTTAAAATGATAGTGTAGTTTTTTCTATCTCTGTCATTTCTCTTGCTAAAAAGATTTGAAGCAAAGAAACTTAACTGCCACATTGCCAAAGAGCTACTAGCTCAAGTTGCCAAAACTCAGGTTGTTGAAATAAAGACACTGAAACTTCAGATCTCACATCATTGACCCTCATTGATGAGTCCTACACTGGTAATACCTTCTCCACCAGTCAAAATTTGATATGTATTTTAGCCTGCACAGTGACTAGTCAGCAGACAATTGTTCAATGCTGCAGTTTGGAATTGATAGCCTTACAGTCTGTAAACCCTCCTCCACGGACATCCTGCTGGTCAGCTTTTACTCCCTGCCTCCTAGCCGACACTGAGATTTGCTCCTTACTGCTCAACTATTTATTTCTCATATTTCCTTCCACTTTTTCTAGACTAGCTACTCCCATTTCTTCTGTGGCACTGCATGTCTTAAAGAAAGCCACCCTTGGTGTCCCTTTCTTAAATTTATTTTTCCTTGAGCCAGACTTGTTAAAGCACTTTTAGGTCTGACCTTGTATTTGAGTCCATTCACCATCGACTCTGTGCACTCATCCACCTCTTAAGTTAGAAAAAGTTTTTATTTTTATTTTTCTGTAGAAGTATTCCTGCAAGTAAACAGATCTATAATTCATGTAACAGTGAAGTTTGCAGTTAGAGCATCTGTCTAAGAGCTATATTTAGATATTTTGGCAGCCCATATTAAAGAACTTTGTTCACTATTATCATTCCATTGTCTTGGATAACAGCATCTCCATTAGTAATCTCTCCTTCCAGCTGGGCCCCATTAATTGTTTTAGTGACCCACTGTTTCCCTTCCTTATCTGTATTTCTCCTTTGCCTCAGACACCTGTAAAAATACTTTCAGTTCTGAGCCAGTATTTTATTTTCCTGGAATTAATTTTTTTTTTAAACATTTGTTAACCGGGAAAGTCTGACTTGGAATGTAGCCAATTTTCAGTGGAGGCCCGGAGAGAAACACTCCAGATTCATGTCTTTGAACGTGGGAGGAAACTGGAGCATCCGGAGGAAACCCACACAAACATAGGGAGGGCATGCAGACTCTGCACAGAAGGCACTCCAGCCGAGAATCGAGCCAGAGAACCTCTTGCTGTGAGGTGACAACGCTACCGCTTCTCATTGATTTGGTGCTCTTTGGGGAGGGTAGCCTATGGACTTAGCAATTCAAAATCCATAGAAACCTCCTTGCCATTAAACAATTTTTTTAATTAGTCAAGTGCTTTTTAATGTTGTGTATCAGTTATATTTTTCAGGATAACCTGATGTTGGGCTAACAGTGGGGTCATTCATTTAAATTTTACACTAAAGATACAAATAAAATAGTGAACATATTTGATATTAACTCAATGGAAGCACCTTCGTATACTCAAGGGTCACTTTCTAATTTTTTTTTGTGACTTTACCTTCCTGCTCGGACTAACCTGCTCCATTCGTCTACCCTACCTTCAATTCCCAGTGCCATCCTCCCTCACATAGCCTAAACTTATAATTTCAAAGCCACACCCATTTAGGCAGCTAGCCAATTGAATCAAACATCTAAATAGCATATACCTAAACTCCCTACTCAACTATCAGTTAACCTTTTACCACAACCTCACATACCCCACTTTCATTCAACCATGGCCTTTCTACATCTACCAATCTTAATAACTCCTCCTTTCCTAGCCCACCTGACCTCTCTTCCCATCCATACAAACCATATTCTGCCACCACAAGCAATCATTTTTTTTCAATTACCAATCTAGCAACAGAAACGGAGCTGTTACACAACTCTACATTACTCCATCACTCTACCCCAACTCCTTCATTCATTACTTCAAATTTAAGAGCTAAACTTTAGAAACCTTAAAATAAAAATAAACTCTCCCCAAAAATAACCCATATCCCCTTAACATACACCCACATCCTATCAAATTAACATTAGATGGTGACACACACTCCAATCCAGGAACATTCCTTGCCAATTCTACCACTTGCCCTAAAGCAAATACACCTTCTCAATTCCCAAAACATCCTCATTGCAAATTTTCCACCTGAACATCTGAAGTATTTGCAATAAAGTAACTGAGCTGCAAGCATGGATAGCCCAACACTCTCCTAACATACTAATGATTATAGAAACTTGGCTAAAATCCCATATTAAAGAAGAGAAAATGCTACCACCCAGTTACAACATACTAAGCGTAAGTGGCCAAAACAAAAAAGCAGGAGGTGCAACCTTCTTATATAAAAATAGTCTGCAACTTTCCCTTTCCCTTCTCCCCATACCAGCCTTTAATAATGCCACAGTCATTAGTCCTCGTCGTCTTCTTCTTTTGGCTGCTCCCGTCAGGGGTTGCCACAGCAGAGCAACTGTTTCCATTTCTTCCTGTCCTCTGCATCTTGCTCTGTCACACCAATCACCTGCATGTCCTCTCTCACTAAACTTTATCTTAGGCCTTCCTCTTTTCCTGTTACCTGGCAGCTTCATCCTTAGCATCTTTTTCCCAGTATACTCTGCATCCCTCCTCAGCACATGTCCAAACCAACATAATCTTGCCTCTCTGGCTTTGTCTCCAAACCTTCCAACCTGGACTGACCCTCTAATATACTTATTCCTAATCATTAGTCCTCTACTGAAGCTAAACCCCAACAAACTCTACTGATAATGGGAATTTATATGCTTCCTGGAAATGACATCAGCACCACCAAAGAATTTCTGTCATGGGTCACTTCTAACATCTCATAAGAAAAGATAATTTTAGCAGATTTCAGTATCAACTTCTTTCTCTCAGTTGTGATAATCCTCAAAATGCCATCAATCTCTGTGACCTCAACCAAGGGATTACCTTTTCCACTCACTACATAAACAACACCAGCAAAAGTTCAATATCTGAGTGGATACTCACCTCCTCCCGTAACAACATATTCTGTTATGGCTTTCTGTGTAATGCAGTAAGTTACCACCTTCCTATCTTTGTCATCAGAGCTCAAAGCCACACTCCCAAACCATGCCAACTTAATGAAGCATGCAATCTTTCACACTTCGAAAAGGAAACATTCCTCCAGAACATCTAAGGGATCTGTCCTTGGATGATGCTGTTACTGAATTCTCCAGAACCTTTGTTAACATTTTAAACAGTTTAGCCCCTCTCAGAACAAAACTTGTAAAAGTCATACCAGCCCCTTGGCTGACTAGAACCACAAAACATCTAATGCAATTCGGAGACATAGCCTAGAATTCCTGGATTAAAAATAATGCACAAAACAAACTACAAATATTTCGTCAACTCAGAAATCGCACTAAATACCAAATCAAATAGATAAAAAAGCTAGCAAAATCCCTAAACCAGCCATGCCACCCAGTCTGAATCCACAGTGCGCAATGACACAGAAAACACTGTGACTCTCTTTAATACTCACTTCATAAACTCAACCACATTCCTAATCAAATACCACGGCCCTCCCACCAACTTCTGAATTCCCAACACCACCTGTGACTCTGCCCCCTTCACAGTGCAACCAGTTCCCACTTATACCAGTAAAAAAGCTTCTGTTAAAACTAAAACCCACCACCCTAGCACCTGACAGTCTCCACACCGAATATCTACAAGTGGTTGCCAAGGCTGTAGCCTATCCCATTTCCATACTCATAAACTGCTCTATCACAGACTCATACATCCCAATACTGTGTAAACAGTTGTATCCTACCACTCCATAAGGGAGGGAATAACACTGAATTTAGTAACTACCCCCCTATTGCTATCCTATCCCCCCTTATCTAAAATTCTTGAAATATGCATTCAGACCTAGCTCTTCCAACACCTCTCAAAAAATAATGGTAGTCCAGAAACGACACACCAGCATGTAGTACAGGAAAAAAAACACTTTAATTTAGCGCTTTTGCCAAAAACTAGACTTCATCAGAATACCATGTATCTAACAAATCAAGGTTAAATACCCTCCCCAGCAGTACATCAAACAATTAAATTACATCACTTCCCCTTGTGAAAAATAATCAATAGTTGCATATATAATTTTGAACAATAAATAAAATGGTTTAAATATCAAAGGGGTTGAAAACATGGCTTCCGCCGCCATCATAACACTACTACTACAGCCCTCCTACACATTGCTAATACTGTAAATATCAATAGGAATAAATGAAGGCTCCTATTTGCTCTCTTTCTAGACCTTTCCAAAGCCTTTGACGCAGTCACACACCACATCCTCCTACAAAAACTCTCAACTCTAGGAATTGATGAAACCTCTACTGCATGGTTTAACGGCTGTCTTGCTAATAGATCACAGGCCATTACACAAAGATTTCTCCCCTTTCATCTGTCTCCACAGGCATCTCCCAAGAGTCCATTCTTTGTCCCATTCTTTTCATCATTTTCATCAGATGCCTTGAAATCAGCCACAATAATTCAGTACGCTGATAGCTCTTTCCTCATATGTAGCACCCAAGACCTTAACAACCTGCTTGAAATCATTCAAGAATCCTTCTCATCCAATGAAGTCTGGCTAACAAACTTCACAACGTTTTCTTACTCCAGCCCCCCACAAAAAACAAACTTATTCTGTTTACCCTGTCAGCCCAGAAACCCTCATTTGATGCTGTCTCAACAAATAGCACTAAAATTGAAATTGTCTCACATACTAAGCTGCATGGTATCTACATTGACAATACCTTCAAATTTAACTGCCCCATCCAACATACAGTAAAGAAAACTCTTAAGCAAATGGGTTCCCTCTATACAGTCAAAAATGTCCTCACTAACAAAACTAGAAAACAATTAGCCACTAATCTACTCCCAACACTTCTCTATGCTGACCTTATTTTCACCAACTTACAGGTCTGTCAGTTCTGAAAAGTTGAATAATGCTATCACAAAGTAGCAATGTTTTCAGTAAGTCACCCACAAATATCCTACCATTCATTACCTAGCACTCAAAGAACTAAACTGGCTCGAGCTATCCCACTTAGTAAACTTACTCCCAACTTGTGACTACTTATAACTTCATGTACAAATCTAAAACTTTCCATCTCTGTCAACTCTAATCCAGCCATACAAACCAGATAGATCCCCTTTGCTCAACCCAAATGCTGCCCCTCCATGTCACTAAGTTCAACAATACAGCTGATGACAGTTTGATTTCAAACTCTGTCACCAAAGCATGGAACGCCGTACTTGTCTCTATTTAAAAATAGAACATCTCAAACAATTTAAACAAAAGTTAAAGTTAAACCTGTAGAATCTCTAGCTCTGCCCCTGCATTAACTGTGGATAAATACTCCATAGACTAAACCATAATTCCACACTTCTTCCTACCCTTCAAATACTTCCCCTCATATGTTTCTCATAACTCTTCTGTATATTCTCACCCACTCACAGTAGCTGACTACTCCCCCTCACCCCATTTTCCAGCTCACTTTATCTTTCTTACATTCACCCATAAAATCTTCTTTACTCTTTCATCTTCTTCTCCTTCACACATTCAATGTCTTCTTGTCCTTCACCTTTTCAGTCAGTCTTTAGTTTATTACACCAGCTGCTAACTAGCAAATTATAACAATTAAGATAAAAACAAAGGATAAAAGGATGCTGTTTTTATGCAACTGTGTCTATTTTATGGCTTTGTTAGGAAACTACTTACTGAAGTATGTAATGCTTCTGGTCCACTGAAATTTATATCTGTATATTGAATTATCCTTTGCTCAAAATGATGATCGGTATCTGTGCCTTATTGTACTCGCTGCAGTGACTCCATTACTATGCAGACTTCAAAATTCTATTTAATGACTGTTTCTATACAATATGTGAACTTTTACAAAATGTCTTTATTCACTAGGCTATGTATACATTTATAAAATGCTGTTTTTTAACACTATGTATAATCTTTGTAGTTTCATAGACTAGACTATAACTGCCTTTGTGGGTCATTTTAAGCCGAGCCAATTTCCCTCAAAGGTGAGAATCAAACCCTTAACCATTATGCTAATCCTTCCCACCAAATAAAGGACCCCTACTCTCTTTGATAGTTGCTGTGGGATCTTTTACATCCGCCTGAGCTACCGCCAAATCAAGCAGTTGGGGCCTCAATTTAATGTCTCTTCTGAAGGACTGCACATTCAGGAGTGCAGCACCCCCCCATGCTGCATTACAGTGTCAGCAATCAATCTACTTGTTGTGGGAATAGAAACCACAGCCAGCTGCACTAAAGACGAGTGTGCTACCTGTTGCTCCACTAACACTAATGTATATTATTTGGAGCTTTTCTCCCTGGGCTCTTGCTGAAAAGGAGACTCTGTACTCAGTCATACTTTCCTAGACTACAAATGCAATAAATAAATAAAATAAATAATCTGGTCTTGTCAGCCTTAGTTAAAGAGGAATTACAGGAGAAGCCCAGAATAGGGTCAATGGCTCAGGTACAAGAGGAGATCAGGTTTTCATTTGACTGTTGATGAAAGCTAGAGCTACAGGTATAAGACTTTGTAAAGACCTTGGTTGGATGTCCGGACCTGACACAGGGTTCTTCTCTTCATGTCATTCCAAACAAAGTCCTATGCACGGGGGAGTGCACGGCCAAAACCATATCAGCAAAAACAAAAATTGGCCAGCAAAAGCAGACACGGATGTTAGAATAAATAAGTCCTTTATTTCAAAAAATATTCAGACCGGTTTCGGCAAAGATTGCCTTCTTCAGTGTAGGACAAACATATAATGCCCTGTTATCATATGTAATATATACACAATACTAACCAATAGGCAAACAGAAGTCATGAATATTCATGAAAAACTGATGATGTGAGATACATGTGCCACACTTTGGATATGTGCAGCCAGAGGTATAGCTAGCTATTGTTACAACCATGGCTGTCCCCGAATCTGGCATCCATCTAAAAAAAAAAAGTATGTTCTTCTTTTAAACTGTAGAAAACTTCTTGCTGCATTGTGAGTGCTATAGCTTTTCATCTGTATTTATGCATACATGGTGCTCTATAGTGCTTCATTTCTGTGCACAAACGCAATACAGCCATTTTGCCTGTATGAACTGGAAAATGATCACGATCTGCTGATTGTGCCCCCTAACAGTCTGCACCCAGGGTGGCTACCCTGTTCATCCCACCCTATCTGCAACTGTGTGTGCAACCGTACTTGCATCCTGCTCTGCCTGGCACTCCACATATTTTTGTTATGTGTTCATCACCTAGTTTGATTGTGCTCCTCTACATAACTTGGTGTTTATAGCATAGAAAAACCATTGGATCATTTTTCTGAAGGGGTCTCTTTAGGGGTTAGATGGGGAACATGTGCCTTTGATGGAGTCAGGTCATTGTTATTCCTTGCAGGTCTGTGGCTTTTCATACTAGCGCATCTCCATAAAAAGGACCTAGCTCTCTTGTGCTCTAGCTGATCTTTCTCCAAGGTGTTTAAAGAGGCTAAATGCTGCTGGACCTTTCAGTTGCTCCTCTGTTAGAGTCAGCACTGGGGCCTGCAGTTTTGGAAGGTCTGTGGATGGTGTTCCTCACCTCCCCAGCAGTTTGAAGAGTAGGCATCCTCAGCATCCTTACTAAGCATCTTCAGGCAAGATTTCTTATGTGCCTTTGAGGATGGGGTGGCCTAGGAAATCAAGGTTTTCTGCTCTACAGGCAGTAGACAAGATTGCTTTAGGAGGTATATAGGCTGTGCAAGAAAGTTTTCTCCTCAGCCACTTTGACTATGCCTTCTGCTTCACCAACATACCGTCATTTTTCATAGGTTTGGTTTGACCAGCCTCTTTCCCCCCTGGCTAGGGCTGCAGGTACCTCAGTGTGCATTTGCAGGTAGGTTTGGCTTAGGTCATGTAGAGTGGGTTGTTGAACTCAACTCCATTCTCTTGAATGCCATTCATGGCATAATTGAGGACTGCACTTCCTACACAATGCCTTCCTTGGTGGGAGCACCCCCCCCCTTTGGAATGAAGGCTCCATTGTTCAGTGTATCATTTCTTGCTTACAAAAGTGGAGTTGCAGACATGCCTAGCAGAGTGCAAGGCATCACCAGGTCTTTTCTTTGGCTCTTTTTGTTGGATCAAACCATTCTTGCCCTTTTTGGAGCTCCTTGGAATCCTAGTGCATGGTGTGTCAGCTCTGTCTGCATTTGCAAGGAAATTCATGTTAAGTAAAGTGGAATCCCTGTCTTGATCCCTCCTTTCTCTATGGTTTCTGTGCCAGTTATCTTTTCTAAGCTGCCTTTTGTGTGTGTAGGGGGTGGTCGTCCAGACCCCTGATCCAGTTCTTAACATCCTAGAAGGTTATCCCTTCCTTCCCAAGTTAGAGCCTGCCTTTGCTTTATGAAACCCCTGTGGAGTCTTTCTCTAACTAGTTTCATTTCTCTCATTGGAGGGTATTTTATGGATGCCCAGATCAGGCCTTGTTAAAGATATTCTTCTGTCTGTGTCCACCTAGGTGGCAGTTGTGCTGGTTGAAGTGCAAGGTGGGGTGTTTTCCAGTCAGTTTCCAAAGGAATGATGTCAGGCCAAGGTTGCTCTGACTAGCTGATAATGGAAATGGTCTTCTTTTGAGAATGATTCATGTCAACCACTTTCAGCTTGGGATACTTGGGGGGGGGGTCCCCACTCAACATCTTGAGGTCTTTGGCCTGAGCCTGGGATCTTGACTTCACCCACATCAGGTCCCCACCTTGTTGGATGACCTGGAATGTTGTGTTGGCAGCTTGTTTTTAACTAGTGTGTTAAGAGCTACTTTTCCTTCTACCTTTAGAACAGATGATGGAGAGTGTGATGCTCATGCACTAGCCCAGTAATCAAGGAGTCTCAGTCCTCACCACTGGCAACAGTAAGGGATGTACACAATGGGAGGATGACAAGTATGCGCACAGTAAAGTACAATTTCCCTTAAGAGCACACATAGTTCACAGTTAGTCTGGGGCTGGTTTCTCGCTCTTTCTTCAGATCCCCAATAAGACTCCCCACTGGCACAGCTATAGGGTTAAGATCTCACCTGAGGGGTCAAGCCAAGACCTCCAGCACCCTATCTGTCCAACCAGTGCTTTGTGTCCCTGCCCAAGTAGCTTTGAGATTTGCTTTATATGCAAACACACAGACACTCCTGGGGAATGTCGGCACAGGTTTACTAGCTATGCCCCCTTCTGCCAGACTATAAAGTAGTTATCACTGTCACCAAACCCTCTTTATCAACTACTTAAGGCTGTTACAACGGGTGACCCATCCTACTGTGTAATGTTACTATTATCCAAATGGTAAGAGTGACCAAGACTTGCAAGGCTATTTAGCGGTGGCCTGCACAGTGTCACCAAATACATATGCAAGTACCCTAAGAGCTTAAATATGTCTCACAAATATCAGCCACAAAGATAGGTTCAAATATATTTAATAATAAAAGAACAAGACAATACTCAAACAACATAGTATCTACAGAGTTTAGAATCACAGGAAATACTTTAAAACACCATTGCAGGACAGTCTCAAATAAATACAGAAAACATCTAAACTAATCTTTACTATATTCTTATCTATATCTAAGAGAAATTACTTTTCCCTAATTTCTTATTATTAGTAAAGCAAGTGCAGATGTTGATGAGTGGATGTTCTTACTAGGTCCATGACAAGATACAAAATGCCCAGTTGGAGTTCTTAAATCAATATTAAATATTGCTGCTGGGTCAACCTGGATGACATCACTCTTTGTCACCTGCCTTCAGTTCCCGGGCTAACAGAAATTAACATGTCTGTATTAAAAATACATATCTTGTAGATGTTTGCCCAGAACTGGAAGTCGTAAAACAATTAAACACTTTTACATTTTAAACCTAGTAATTGCTTCTCTCCAGAACAATAGAAAAACCTTCTCTCTCTATACTTCCTGTCTTTTTGCAGCATTGAAATTAACTTTTATAGCACACCGTAAAGCACTTAATTTCAACTTATTTTCTTGAAGTTTTGTAAGTTACTCTTCTATGTTCCAGCAGGGTATGCTCTGGATACATTCTTGAAGCTGAATATGTAACATACAGTTCTATATAAATCATATCAATATTCACAAATGACATAGAATTATTTACAAAATTCCAGATAGCTGGGCTGGCAGTGTCACAGAGAAAGAATAATTCTGTCCTACTGGCACAAGTAACTGTAGTATTATTTTGTTAAACCTCTAATGCATCACCAAGAAGATCTTCATGATGCTAAGACATTTTGCTTGTAAGAATACAATTCTTCCCATTTTCTGCTTTGTGCAAGAGGGCAAGGAGGAGTAACTGTGGGCTTGGTCTTCATTTTGTGTCAAGGGAGATTACTGTATATCTTCTCACTTTTCACCCTGATTCCATGTATAATTGCAACATTTACGGGAAAAATCTTTGTCATCTCTTCTCTGGTAATAATGTGTGATTTTAGGCCCTTGAGTTGTTGGAGGAATAAGAAATCCTCCCTTTTTAAACCATAAAAATATTGTACAGTCAGGAGACTTTCAGCTTCACATAAGGTCCTTTCTCCTTTCTTGGATATTATGAAGTTGATGGATCTCTTGGTTTAGGTGTTAGAGGTAGTTGAAGATACTAGAAATCCTTCTACCAGCCAGATATACTTTGCCAAGTAGAAGTGGTCCTGCAGTTAGGTGAAGAATTATCCTGCTATATCTCGTTTGGTAAGTATGAATTTGTTTTTTACTGTCTTCAAGCACCTGCATGCTTTGCTTTTCAATTATTCCATAGTCAAGATGCACATGCCAGCTGTTTCTACCCATCAAAACTTTGTGGAAGCTAGGAATCTAGGCCAGCAATGGCTGGCCAGGCAGTTCCATATAAGAGTTACTAATCTTCATCCAACTTTGAAGAAACCCTGCCTTCCATGAAAGCTGCCTTTCAGGGTTGATAGGCTTGTCTGTCCTCTGTTCAAACACACTTGTTCAGCAGTTGTGAAGTTCACCTCTTGGAAAGAATCTATACTCGTGACCATAATCAGGATTTCAGAACCTCAGTTCCTTATCTGTAGGGAACTATACCTAGTCTTTCAAAAGGGTAGGTGCAGGTAATGTTAGAAGCGAGATAAGGGACCTGTTAGTTAAGGTAGAGGAAGTGGTGGAGGACCTAGTGGATTGATATAGTATATCACCTACCAAGTGCAGTAAGAAAAGAGGAGAAGAGTCTGGATGAGAGAATAAATGGGAATGGTATGAGGAGTCTTATATTTGGAAAACATCTATGTTTGCATAGTTAATTAAACTTGGTTTAAATTTAAATATAGTACATCTTCTGTACCAGGGTTTTGCACTTTTCCATGTCTTCATATCCAATGCCAACTGTGACGGAATGTCCGTATTTGTCAGTGAACATATTACCTTCAGGTAGATCCCTTGATACTCACAAACTGAACTCACTGAATACAGATCAGTGAGTAGCTTGTTACTGAACACCTTATTTGTCTCCTGATGACCATGTAAGATTCCTTAGTGTTCTAAATGAGCTCCCAGTTAGCAAAAACTCCCTTAGGGCACTTATGCTTCCAATCTAGGATATGCCCAAAATTTCTGGTGCTGCCATTATCCAGATATCGCTGTTTGGAACACTATCTTGGAATCATGCCCCTTTGAAATATTGTGTACTGGGACTCTGGTTTTGGCATTCTGTTGTGGTGCTTCTACTACATTAGTGGCATACTGCTTTGGATTCTTCCTATGTTTAACACTCATCAAGTAGATTCTTTAGTGTAAGATAGTACAGATATGTTCTTACTGTATCAGTTTTTCTATGAGAGTGCTCTAATTTTTGCATCAGAAATATCCTCTCACTATTTCCTGTGGGTGTATGGTCCCCACAGTAAGCCTTGGTTGTTGGTGTTCCCTGTAAATCTGGCAGGTTTATAGGTAATATGTCACTCATTAGCAATGTAGATGCCAACTCTTTATTGCTGCTTCTTGATTTGCAGAAAGGTGATCAGTACTGGCTAGGAAGTGAACTAGCAAGTGCTAGGAATGAATTATCTTACGTAAGTGACAGCTTATGCCATAGCATGCATCATCACTGGCATAAGGCTGTTCCCAGAACAGGAACTTTATTTATTTAATATTTGTTCACTGGGTAAGTGGTCTGGTTTATTGACCCATTTCAGCCACAATCTGTGCTCAAAAAGAAGGAAATGCAGTGCTGTCTTTCGGTCAATATTGTATACAAAATGAGTTCATAATAACATTCAGAACATAGTAAAACGGAATACAGATAAGGTAGCATTAAAAGATCCAGTCAGAGTGCATTGAGAAAAATATATACAAAATGCAAGCTAAGATAGCCATAAAATACAGTGCAATCATACATATAATACATAAACTTTTATATACATATGAAATATGTGGTATACAAGATGCCACATTAAGGGCTGAGATAAGTTTATTAAATGTATTCTATTACTTGTGATATGGGATGGTAAAATGCCTAACCATTGTCATGGTAGTAGTTACAGATAGAGTCAGTAAAGAAATGCTTTTTAAGTGCATCTTTAAAGCTTTTAATGGTTTCTAGATTTTTGATGTCTGTAGGTAGGTAATTTCAGGTAGCAGGTCACAGTCTAGAGAAGGCTCTCTCACCTACAGCAGCTTTAAATGGAGGGTGTACTAGAGAGAAACTATTGTCCTGTTTACTTCTGAGTAAATAAAGGTTGTCTTGTAAAGATAGTTTCACTGTTAAAGGGCAGTGACTGTTTTAGCACCCTGTAAATTAGAGTACTCAGAAAAAATGTGGTCCTCTGAGGCACTGAAAGCCATTTGGGTTTTTTGCTAGCAAATTGCAGTGGTGTATCTGGGGGTCTGGCAATGGAATGAATCTGCAGATTTTATTCTCAGCAGTCTGCAGTCTGTGAGTATTGTGGCTGATTGCTTAATGAGAAAAGGAAGGCCATATTCAAGTTTGGGTATTAAATTACTTTTAGCAGTGGCCCTTCGAGCAGTGGGTTAAAGGAGGTGATTGATCTTGTATCATAGTTTTAATTGAGCAATGACTTTATTAGTTACAAAATCTGTGTGTATGGTAAAGGGAAGGGTTAGGTGTAGAAAACTATGTTCAGTGACATTGGGTATTATGTTCCCATTAAGATTTATTTATTTATTTAACATTTGTTTACTGGGAAAGTCCAACTTGGAACGAGCCAATTTTCAGCCGAGGCCCGGGAAAATGTTTCAGACGCACGTCTTTGTAATGTGGAAGGAAACTGGAGCACCTGGAGGAAACCTACACGAACGCAGGGAGGACATGCAGACTCCACACAGAAGACACCCCAGCCGAGAATCAATCCGGAGAACCTCTTGATATGAGGCGACAATACAAACTGCTGCACCACTGCACCGTCCGATCTCTGTCTGTAAAAATAATAGGAGAAATAATGGATAATTTCTTGGCTAAGGCAAAGACCATTACATTTGTTTTCTTAGGGTTAATAAGTAGTTTGCTAGTAGTGGACCAGGTGCATAGCTGAATGAAAATGTCTTGTAATTTGATTTGAATGCAAAGTTCCTATAATCACGGCTGCACAGGTAAAAACCACACTCTCCAAAGTCAAGAACACAGCATCCATGGGACCTGACAACATCCTAGGCTGCGTTCTACATGAACTACAGAATGAACTGGCACCCTACCTAAGCACCATGTTCAATCATAGCCTCACCTCAGGCTTTGTTCCTACTGAATGTCACACAGCGATGGTTATCCCACTCCACAAAGGGGGAGCCACCACAGTCCCTGGGAACTACTGCCCCATTAGCCTAACGAGCCTGCTCTGCAAGGCCATGGAACGTATCATCATGGAACTTATAAACAAAGACATTGGAAATCTCCAAACTCTGGACCCCACCCAGTTCAGGTTTGTAAAAGCCAGATCATGTCTCCTAAACCTGATAGACTTCTTTGAAGCAGTCGCCAAAGCCGTAGATAAGGGTAAGGTGGTTCACACAGCCTATCTAAATCTCGCCAAGGCTTTTGACACCATCCCCCACTCTGGAATTATAGATAAACTCACTAAACTAGGTATAAATCCCTATCTCACAAGATGGGTTGCCACCTGGCTTACTGACAGAACCCACACTGTGAAAGTAGCAGACTCCAAATCCGACTTCAGACCAGTGACAGGTGGAGTACCACAGGGTTCAGTCCTGGGTCCTCTACTGTTTGGTATCTACTTTTCTGAAGTACAGGCTAACACAGAAGGTCTTTGGCTAATGAAGTTCGCAGATGACTGCAAACTAGGAGCCATAATCGAAACTCCTAATGATGTGGACATCTACAAAAAGGGCCTCACTGAGACAGATGCCTGATGTCAAACTCATCGCCTGAAGCACAGTGCCAAAAAGTGCATTGTCATCCCCTTTGGTAAAAACTCTGTACCCATGAGCTACCACATAGGTGGTAGTCTACTTAACACTGAAAGCATGATAAGAGACCTTGGGACACAGGTGGACAGTAGTCTCTCATTTGATAATCATATCACCACAGTAGTCAGGAAATCCTTCTAAGTGGCACACCTCATCACAAAATATTTCTCATCCAGGAAAAAAGAGGTCATTGCTCCCCTCTACTCATCACTCATTAGACCCATTATAGAGTACAATGCCCCTTTTGGTATGTACCTCACAAGATATCTACAACAACTGGAAAGGCCACAGAAATACCTCACAAAGAGGATTACTGGCCTCAAACAGATGCCCTATGCAGACCGTCTCAAAAAACACCAGCTTTACTCCATCGCATATCACCTACCCGGAGCTGTTGGACATAGTTAAAGAAGTCCCAGTCCCTCTGAGCTACACGCTGTAGGGACCTAAACCTTGTCACCACAATAAACAGAACATGCTGGAGGGATAGATTCCTGTCCCAGAGACTTCCCATACTCTGGAACAAACTACCTATCTATATCAAACAAATCTCCTCATTAGCGCACTCCAAGAAAAATCTTGATGATTGGATGGGAAATAGGAAATTCACCCATGGGATCACCTCTGGGGCTCTGCTCGACAGGGGCACAGAAGAATAATTTTCTTGGGTGGCAAAAGCCAGGGTACCTTTTTGGCTAGGCTTATATAGGCCCTAGGACCAATAGCCTAGTACCTACCTATGAACCTGTTTGCAGGTCAGAGTGGCTGGTACTGGACTGCAGGAGCAGCATATCATCTGTATAAGTTATTAATTTAAGATTTGGTAATTCTAGGGGAGATCATTGATAAAGAGAAAGGAGAGAAGAGGACCTAGCGCGGACCCTTCTGGTACACCTGTATTAAGTTTTTCAGCAGTAGAGGATGAGATATTACTATGGATTTGAAAGGTTTTGTCTTTTAGATAGCTACAAAGCCAGTAAATAGTGCTATTTCCAAAGCTGAGTCTTTTGAGTGTGTTGAAAACAAGGGTATGGTTGACCATTTTAAAAGACCATCAATCATTTCTTATGACATTTCATGTTAACAAAGAGACCTGTAAGAATAAGTCCCTCGTTCAGGTCGCAATAAATGGTATATTAGTGGGCATTACCAGGGCAGTAAAGGTACTGAAGGCATTGGAAAAGCTATGTTATGCATGACACAACAGACCATAGCTGTAATGTGCTTAAGTAGTTGCTTGTATAAAATTTCAAATGTTTTGATAATGGGGTATAGGGTACAAATAGGTCTGTAATCCTTCAGACCATTAGAGGAAGTGACTTTAGATAGAGGAATTAAAACTGCATGCTTGAATGCTGGTGGAGGGACAGTACCTGAGGTAAGAGAGAGGTTTAAAGATATGAGTAAGGAGTTTAGGGATTTTTTCAGCTCCAAGCCTTAGGAAGGTGGGATGAAGATTTTCTGGGTTTAATTCCTGAATTGTTGAGTTTAAGAAGTAGGGACTTGGTCTGTTTTAGAGACATTTCAGAGAAGTGAAGAATAACTGTATAAGAGGGTAGAGAGTATAGATCAGGGAATGAAGGTTCATGTTCTTCATTGGTTGCGGAGTCATTTGCTGGGAAGGCTTTAGTTTTGTGTGTCATGAGGGACTGCAAAAAGTGAGACTAAGCATAGCAAAGGTGGAGTGCTTCAATGTTATTGGTTCATTCTTGGTAGCTGAAGAGTTCTTTAATGTCCATGTTAAGCATTTTATTTCTTTCCAAAACTGATTGGGTCTAGATCAGTTTGCTTCCTGTTTCTGTCTAAGGTCCAAGGCTTTTACAGTACTATTTGTTGCAATTCTTGTTTCTTTCTTTAAACTCAGGAGTTTGATGTAGCTCTGTATTGTTGTGGTTCCTTTTCTAGTTTTTTTCAGGACAAATTTCTGGCTTTAATTTTGTTTTTTAATATCCACTGAAAGTCATAGGCAAGACTGATCTAAGCCTACTTTTTATAAGTGGTTGCAGTGTATCCTGAATTGTGGTCAGTTTTGTGTTGAAAAATTCTAAAGCTGAGGAAAATATTTTGAATTCTGACTGGGGAAAGGATAAATGTAATCATAGGACTCATCAAGCAGGATTCTCTTAAATAACAAGTGATATTGTAAGAATGTGTCTGGTATTTTTGCTTTTCTTTCTTGGGCCCTAGCATGATATCCGGGCATTGCTTCAGCAGAGGTGCACTTGATGGCTGTTGAAGTCTAAGACCTTCCTCACCTTCCATTATCTTTCTGAGAAAAAATCAGCAGGGTCAGAAGAAAAAAAACATCACTTATAGCAATGCTGTGACAATCAGTCACCATGTGAAGGATGCCCTGCTTAAGGTACACGGGCAAAAGATAAGGGAGCAGGAGTCCAGACCCAGAACCTTGCAGCCCTGATTTTCCTATAGGACCCATTGTTTTGGTACTCGCCATTGTCCTCTTATCTGCTACATCCTCATCTTCTTCCTGCAGTGAGAATTCAAAGAAAAGAACAATATCCACCATGTTACTGGACTTGTAGGGAGTATTACAGTAAGGCTTCTATTTGGTCCTTGCTCTTAAAAGTTATTCCCTATTCTAATAAAACTTTCTATATTTATTTAATACGATTAAAAGTCCATTGCACATTTGTTCTCCAGTATTCAATGGGAACAGATGGAATTCTAAGTTCCAACAAGTCTTACATATTCAGTATGATTCACCTTTACCATATTTAAAGGTATAGTTTCTATTAAAATACAATTCCACATTCATTAACAAAAAAAAAAATCCCTAATTTCCACATTTGGTTTAAAGGAGAACAGCACCCACAGACTCAAAAAACATGTTTATTTCATCATGGTTTGGTATTTCCTACATTTAGCACCACTCTGGGACTATTTATAGGTTTTTAAATATATTTATACATAATTTCTGAGTCTGACCACATAGGGTCTGGCATCTTGAAGTAATTCTGATTGTTTAGTCATTCTCTAGGTATCAAATAATGCAGTCCTTGTCTGTGAAAAAAAAAATTGCATTACACAGGCCTCTTTTTTCCTAAAGCTCCTGTCACAGCATTCATTTTACATGCATACACTGCTGTCTTTCAGTCAGTTAGTTTTAAGTAACATTTCATGCCGTTCAAGGACTACTTAAAACACAAACATTTCAAATGCCACAGAACAGACTTTCAAATTGCTTTTTGTTGCTGCTTCTTTTTAGAATTGCTGAACTGCAGTCTTTTATGAAGCCTGAATTGTACTACTTTGACTCATCTTCCATCCCCCTTCACACCTAACTTCCCTAGCTGTCAAAATGCTAAGGGTAATTTGAGCTGTTACCTGCTGTAATTGACAGCTCGCATCAAGAGACTTGACTCATATACTGTTTCCTTGTTCTGGCCTTAACTTTCTGTATGGGTAGAGGTAGGACCAGGGAGCTGTGACATCACAGCATGGGTGGGTTTTCTGGATGGTCGTGCTAATATCAGTTTGGGGTGGGAATTGGCTAGAAAACTCCCTGCATTCAGTGGCTTTGATGACATCAATGAATTGGAGACTGCAGCAAGCTTTTCCAGGGCGGGATAAAAGTTTTTTGAAAGTGAAACCACCACAGTACAGTAAGGTACTGTTCTAGTGGAGAGAAACCGTCAATTTAAAGTATTTTAAATGCTGTGTTGTTGTTTATTCATTGCAGGGAGAAAAGGGAGCGAGAAGTTGAGCATTTAAAAGAATCTTGTTGTCCTTTAAATGACTGATATGTCTTGTATTTCAAAATAAACACGTTTTATCTGACAACCATTGCTTTAACTCTTGTCTTACGAAACAAGGTTTTTGTAATAATACCACAAAGTTAAAGTCACATAATTCATATATTATTTCCATAAAACATACCACTACTGGACTGCTCTGGTAATGATTCATTAAGTCACTCGACTGCTCCAAAGTGTTGGTTCTAATTATATGTTTCACCAATGTATATTTTTAGGCAGGGACAACAGATAGCATACATGACCCTATCTGACTGTCATTTTACCCTCTTTAATGTGTAACATTTTCTTTCATTAATAATACAATTATCACCTTCCATAATGTATGTCTATTTCCCACAATGCTCACATTTATAACAGCCGGACCTCTCTTTATTGTTCTTTATTTTATTTAGTTATCCTTTGTTGGCTGGATTAGTCAAAGTAGGCTAGTAGCATCTTTTCAGGGGAGACCTTTTCAGGAGAGGCTGCATATCATAAAAAGTACTGTGTGCTAATCTATCAGCATTACTCAGACCATTTCTAAAAAACAAACCTAGCCATGGGTGGTACTAAAGTTCTCAATTTCTTATCTGTAAGTAAGATATTATAATTCTTATTACCATATGAAAAAAAACTGTCTGAATTCACAATCCTGACATTTTGTTCAAGTGGGAAAAATATGTGTGTAATACTTTCATTTGTCCATGGTTGCAGTGAAAAGCTGTAATTCCCCACTTTCATTGCATGGAACATTAGTCCTATGTTGCCTGGAATGTGGTCTTCTTCTGGTCTCAAGGAAATGATCTCCCAGTATGGGCAGTAAACAGATTTTGAACATTTGTTTTGGTTTGGTTGGGGTGGGAGGTTGGCATAATGTTTAAAGTGTTCACCTTACAGACACAAGGTGCAGGGTTTGATTCTTACATGGGATAACTGACTAGGCTTAAAATGGCTCAAAATGGCAGTTAGCCTAGTTCTAATCTATGAACCTATGTATAAACCTATGAATGATGGCTGAGTATGCATGTTAGAGTGTACCAAAGAGGTTAACTTTAAAGTGAAGTATGTGAAATTACCAGCTGCACATCCTGGTGTCATCCCCATACATACATACATCGATACATTCATGTGTACATAAATACATAACTTATCCAGCTTGCACTGATCCCCTTTATGTCAGACTTCAGGAATGCAGCCCCAAGCCCTGTGGCCTCATCTCTCATGGGTAGAGGAGAGAAGAGTGTAGCACTTATATCAAATGCTCTAGTAAAATAGACCCTTGAAAATTATTTAATCTGTATTTATATCGAACAATCATAAATATCCTTAAGTTGTAGCTCCTTATTAGTAGTGAGAAACCAAAAGTATTCTTATCTAGTAAAAGAATAATAAGAAACCTTCATTGCTTAATTCCAGTCTGGGAAATCCTTTCTTTAAGGCAACCACAAAAGTGATAAAACAATCCCTGTACCAGTCAGAGCACCATTCCTTATACCCTAAGTAATGACTTATTTCTTTGAGTCATGTAATTCTTAAGCCTGAGTTGTGACTTCATTGGAAACTGTGCTTTGGGTTTGTTACTTTTCCTGTTTGAAAGTGTCCATATTCCAGTAACAAAGAAAATAGTCTGATTTATACAGTGCCTAGGAAGTTCTTTGCACACACTGATACTCTGGTAATGAAGTGACCACGTGTGACAAATAGTGGTTTTAACACTTTCCACCTATATTCTAACTGGAAATCATAGATAAAAACTAACAGCATAAACGTTCACTAATTTAATCATTAAAAACAAGTACAAAAAGCAAAGCTTTTGGGTTTCCCTCTCATCAGTGCATAACAGATATTCATCTAAAACCATTTTAAATGCAAACTGATGACACAGCCAACCAATCAAATTGAAACATTGATTAAACAATTATGCAAATTAGGTAAGTCAATGTAAAATCATTTGTTTCTTTTGTAAAACTGGTTTTAAGCTCACTGCCCCATTTAATCCTGGGGGCTTATCTGTTATGCACTGATGGAGGGGAAACCTGAAAGCTTTGCTTTTTTGTACTTTTTTTGCTGATTAAATTAGTGAACGTTTCTGCTGTTCGTTTTTATTTTAATTTTGTTAGCATTGAACATAGTTTGCTGCAGTATTTCCTTTTTGATTTTATTCTTGGAAATCATAGGTGCCATTTTTCATGTGATAAGGTTACTAACCATAGTACCAAGGAGATTTCCCTTGAGTTGTTTTCCTTCCATATTGATACCTGGTAGGATGCTGCTGTCTGGAAGCAGTTGCTGGTGCTTATCTCTGCACCCTTACGCCTGGCTAGCCATCACTCAAGATTCTTGGGTGCAGATGATAATCACCAGAGGCTAGGTTATTCCCTTTGCTTTCTCCCCAGTAAACAAGAAGAGCATTCCCAGTGTTCCACTCAGAGAAGTCAGTTGCAACAGATGTTTCAAAGCTGCTGGAAAAGCGAATTATCCAGGAGGTCCCACCAGACCAGCAAGGATATGGAATCTATTCATTATTCTTTTTGGTTACAAAAGTGACTGGGGACCTCAAGCCCATTCTGCGTCGCAGTCATCTCAGTCAGTTTGGGAAACAGACAAAGTTCCAGATGGTCATGGTTCAGTCCATATTGCCTCCTTTTGAGGAAGGATGACTGGATGTGCTCAGTAGACCTTCAGGATGCCTACTACCATATCAAGTTGGGGAGGCAGTCCAAAAGGTTTCTCCTCTTTCAGCTGGGAGCAAGTCATTTCCAGTTCAGTGCACTGCCATTTGGTCTTACCACAGCCCCCAGGGTGTTCAGTGATCACAGCATATCCAGGGCTTCCAGGTGTTCCCCTATCTAAATGACTCGCTCCTCACTGCACCCAGCAAGGATCTGCTAATTCAGTCCAAGATCTTCTTGCTCCAGTTATTTCATCATTTGTGGATTACTGTGATCCTAAACAAAAGCCAGCCGACACCTACACAGACAATAGAATTCATATTTGCCACCTGAACACTACATCCCAAATTACTCTACTTTTGGGCTCAAGAGTACTCTTCCTCTGCCACCAAGCTTCTGAGAGCCTCTCTTCTTCAAATCCCCCAGAAAGGCTGACTCTTCGATTATTGAAAGCCACTGTGGCCACAGATATCTTCCTTCTGGGGGGTGGCATTTAGAAGGGAAGGCGTTTCAAGGCACATGGTGGACGACAGAGGCTAAGCTTCACATCAATGTCTTGAAGATGAGCTCAGTCTTCATAGCATTGCAGGCCTTGCAGGACTCCCTCCCCAAGGGTGTGATATCCATCTAGATGGACAACATGACTGTAGTCTGGTAGAACCCATACTTACCCTTTTATGTTGGAAAACCATGAGGGTGTGGTAATGGGCAGTGCCTTCCTACTTCATTCTGACACAACTCACATCCTGGGGAATTTCAGTGTTTTGTTGGACAAACTGAGCAGATTTGTTCTTCTGCCATACAAGTGGCCCCTCAACCAGGCAGTAGCAACTATGATTTTCAGTTACTGCAGCCAGCTATACTGTGACCTCTTCAAGTCCCATCTGAATACCAAGTGCAACAGCTACTTTGCTTTGATCCCTTGAGAGGGTCAATCACTGAATGATACTTTGGTGCTCAATTTCTCCCCAGTCTCTTATACACATTTCCACGTTTTCCTCTTATAACCAAGTATCTTCAGAAAGCCATTTGGTGCAAGGCAGCAGTGATTCTCATTGTCCCCTTCTGACCCCCTCAGGTCTGGTTCCCCCTCCTTTAGCCTCATCTGAAACAATCTCCCTGGGTGCTGGACCCTCTTGTAGATCTCCTATCTCACCTGTCCAGTCAGCCACACTGTGACTTAAAAGCCTTGAAGTTAACCACATGGCTTCTCCAATTTCTGTGATGGATAAGGATGATAGGCTTTCCACATCAACTATTTACATTTTATCCTTGCCACAAAAACAAACAATAGAAAGGTTTATAAAAGTACATGGAAGAGATTTGCTGTCTGGGCTTCTTCTAAAGGTTTAGACCCCTTTTCAGCACCCTTACTATCTATTCTTGAGTTTTTGGCAGGGTCATTTCAGGAAGGTGCTAGTTTTTCTACCATTAAGTTTCAGTTGGCAGCTATATCCAGTTTTCATGGGGGAGAAAACTTGAGCTCCATTGCATCTTTGAAACTCTCTAAAGCCATTTTAAGGGGAACTTTCCTTCTCAGAACTCCTGTCAGATATTCAGTTCTTCCTTGGTATAGTACTTTGTTGCTTCAGGCTTTAACCAGATCTACTTTTGAATCAGCAGTGTCAGCAGAACTGAAGTTTCTGTCATGGGAAACTGTTTTACAAGTGGCCATTACAACAGCTAGGATAATTTCTGAGTCATGGGCTTTATCTTGCAAAACTCCTTGATTTTTCATAAGGACCAGGGTATTTTATTTATTTATTTTACATTTGTTAACCGGGTTAGTCCAACTGAGTTTGCAAACAAACATATTTTCAGTGGAGACTCGAGGGAAAAAGCCCCAACAAACATAAGTAAAAATAAAGTGACAATATACAAATATTAAATAATCACAATGCAAAATAATTGTAAAAAAGAAAAGGTTATTAACTATTTGCATTGCATTGATAGTAAGCAACCTATTTTCTGTGGAGACCCAAGGGGAAAGAGCCCTAGCAAACATGAGCAAAGATAAACATACAGGACAAAAAGTTGTTAAAAACACTGCAAATGCGAAATCAATTATAGAGAGAAAAACAAAAGAAAAAAATTGTGAACACTAAGGGTTGCATTGATAGTAGTGGACTAAAATTTACTACATATGAGAGTAAAAACAAAAAGATAATCGTTCAAAAGAAGGACAATGTATAGACATTGATAGGAAGTGGGGGGTAACTAGTGTGGAGAATGGGAGAGGGCTATAGTAGGGATATAGTAGTATCTCTTTGAACCAATCCAAATTTTCTTCCAAAAGTGACCCAATTCCAATTTGGTTTCTTCAAGGGCAGGTCATCCCTACAATATTTGGTGGACTTCTTTGTTAAGGTCAAAAGAGCCGTGGAGGAAAGCAAAATGTTACATACTTCCTACCTTAACCTAGCAAAGGCATTTGACACAATACCTCACTCAGGTATTGTAGACAAACACAAATTTAGGCATAAATCCCTATGTCACCAAATGGATAGCCAAATGGCTCACAGGTTAGAGTGGGGGAATTCACCCCCAGACAAGAGGTCTGTTACTAGTGCTGTCCCACAGAGCTTGGTACTGGGACCTGTCCTGCTTGGAATTTACTTCTCTGAATTTAAGACAAATGTATCAGATTTGCTGTCGACTGCAAGTTGGATGCAATCAGTGAATCCCCCAGAGATGTAGATATTCTCCAGGAGGGCCTGAAACAGACAAATAACTGGTGCCAAAACCATGGTCTAAAATTCACTGCAAAAAAATGCATAAATGTGAGAGTGTTCAATCTCGCCTTTGTTCTTACACATGGGGTTCGGAGCCGATCCTCGGCTCCGTGTCGGCCGCTTGCAAGCTCTGCATCGAGAAGAAGCTCGAGATCACCTAATACCCACAATCCCCCTCTGCCTTTACCTCAGATCTAGTTTGCTGCTGCAGCGTTCGCATCACTGGGTCGAGCTCGAGCACCTGAGATAAGATTTAGAATTTTATTCTTGTATTTTTTCTTGGTACTTTAGTGTTTAAGCTGTTTAGTGATAATTTGTGTGTGTGTGGTAAGGTATAAGGGAATCTCGGTACCGTTAAGTTATAAAACTTAGTTAGAGTTCTCTTCGGGGCCTACCACCCCTTATTGGATTTGACAACCGGATTGACTTTCACTACTGGATTTGACAATTTTACCGGACTTGACTTTTTTTCTGGATTTGACTATTTTTCTACTTAGAGTGACATGTCTGAAAAGGCCAAATCAGGGTTCAAGCGTTGCCAATGTGGGCAAAAAATGTCAGTAACTGACAATCATAGTTCCTGTGTCTACTGTCTTGGCCCTCTCCATCTGCAAGAAGACTGCTCTATTTGTCATTCTTTCAGTGGGAGGGTCATGACAGATAGGCGCAGGAAACTAATGGACAGGGGTTTATTAAAACCTTCCTTTCAGGAGGCTCTGGATGCTTCTGACCAGGCATCCAAGTCCTCGAAGGAATCGAAGACGTCGGAGCCCAAGTCATCGGCTCCGAGCTCTTCGACTAAAGTTAGATCACCGGTTCCACAGACTTCGGGGCCGAGTGTTCAACTGTTGTCAGTTTCCGAGCCTCGAGTCTTGGAACCGGTGATGGAGCTCCCTCCCTCGACACTATTGAGGTCGGCTCCATCTTCGGTTCCTTCGACCCGTTCTTCTAAGCTCTCACCCTTCCTCCTCCTGGGTCACTCCGCCCTTCGATGAGTTAATGGAGTTGATTGCTCGAAGGGCGTGGGAGACACCTGACACGGTGGAACCGGTCCCTAGGAAGCCTAATAAGTACATCACTGCACCCCAAGACAAGGCTTACCTCACTAAAGGAGTTCCAGTGGACGCCATGGTGGTGGCAGCGGCCACTAAAAAGGAGATGTCGGAATCTTCCTCATCTGTCCATCCGCCT
Source organism: Protopterus annectens (assembly GCF_019279795.1). Taxonomy (NCBI): domain Eukaryota; kingdom Metazoa; phylum Chordata; order Ceratodontiformes; family Protopteridae; genus Protopterus; species Protopterus annectens. The sequence goes on along the minus strand of NC_056729.1, from coordinate 1,227,551,073 downwards.
AACAGAGATTCTAGGACTATGGACAGATACGGGAAGCGCATTTTTAGTTCAGCGGCTTTTTCTATGCGGTCCCTGAACTATTTGACCCATTTTACACGCTTACAGAGGGATCTAGTCAAAGAGTTGGGAGATACCCTCCAGGGTACTACAGATGCTGCGGTCTCAGAGAAAGTTTCAGCACATCTAAATACCCTTACATCCATTGTTAACTCATCCATGAGGCTGATATCATACGCAGCCGAAGGATCGAGTAGGGCAGCGGCTTCAGCGATTGCTCTTCGTAGGCAATCCTGGACGCGCTTATGTTCACTTGCGGAAGCCTTCAAGTCTTCCTTTACTAACGCCCCATTTGATGGTGCCACACTTTTTGGCCCTAAAGTAAAGGAGACCCTTACCCGGTGTGAACAGGAGGGAAAGACTCTGTCTGCTGTCGGAGTCCGTTTTTCCACCCCTTCCAGACCGTACCCCAAAGGGCAACGTGGTGGGAAAATGTGGTTTCGAAAACCTCAAGGATCTTTTCCAGGCACACAGGGTGATGCCCCCTCTAGAGGCAGAGGGGGGGCAGAGGTGGAAGACGCCGCCCTGGCGGCAGAGGGGGTCCGCAAAACCAAGGTGACAGGGATACCCCCCCTGGAAAACCTTTCCAGCACTCCTGAGAGGAGGCCCGACTGTCCTGCTCTGGAGGCAGTCGGGGGTCGCTTAGCTTTATACCCTCAGGCCTGGCAAAACATTACTACAGACAACTGGGTAAAAAGCGTTGTTACCAGAGGTTACAGAATACCATTCCTATCCACCCCCATTCCAAAGAGAAAACTCCCAGATGTACCGCCCCATCTGCGAGACCCAGCAGCTATAGAAATTTCAAAGCTGCTAGAAAAAGAGTCATCCAACCAGTCCCAGCGGACCAAATAGGATTCGGAACTTACTCAAGGTTCTTTTTAGTTCCAAAGAAGACAGGGGACTGGAGGCCGATTCTGGACCTAAGCAACCTCAACACCTTTGTCAAGAAGGAAAAGTTCCGAATGGTCACGCTTCAATCGATCCTTCCATTCCTACAGAAGGACGACTGGATGTGCTCAATAGATCTGAAGGACGCATACTACCACATCAAAATGGCCAGGGCGTCCAGGGATCATTTGCGCTTCCGGCTGGGAGCCAGTCACTACCAGTTTCGAGCCCTGCCCTTTGGTCTGACCTCAGCTCCCAGGGTTTTCACCAAATGCATGGCAGTGGTAGCGTCTCATCTGAGGCGCCTAGGATTCCAGGTGTTTCCGTATCTGGACGACTGGCTCCTGTCTGCCACCACCCGGCGTCAACTGATACAGGCCAGGGATTACACCCTACAACTTTGCATTCACCTCGGAATTTCCGTAAATTTCGAAAAATCTTTACTACAGCCATCACAGCATATCTTATTCATAGGAGCGGAATTAGATACGCATCATTTGATTCTAAGGCTTCCTACAGAAAGGATAGTCGCACTTCAAAACAACATTTCTCTCCTTCTGTCGTCCAAAAAATCCCCGGCAAAGCTGGTTCTAAAGGTCTTGGGTCTCATGGCAGCTTCTCTCATTGCGATACCATTGGGAAGACTGCACATGAGAGTTCTACAATGGCTGCTGTTTGCACAATGGTCGTTCCAACAGCTACCTCTGACACACGAAATTCTGATAACAAACACATGCAAATCACACCTAACTTGGTGGCTTCAGACTTGCAACCTTTCCAGCGGAAGACCATTTGTGCTACCCACACCGTCAGCGACGATAACCACGGACGCTTCCCTGATAGGGTGGGGGGGCATCTTTCAGGGACAGACTGTCCAAGGCGAATGGACCAATCTGGAGTACAATCTGCACATCAATGTTCTGGAGTTGAGGGCAGTGTTTTTAGCATTACAACACTTTGCTCCCCTTCTTCCTCTAGGGACTATTGCAGTTCAGACAGACAACATGTCCGTAGTCTGGTACATAAACAAGCAAGGGGGAACCAGGTCTTATCAACTATGCAGAGAGGCCATGAGAATTTGGCGATGGGCGGAGTCCACGGGTCGCTTTCTGATCGCAATGCACATCCCGGGGTCATCCAACGTCATAGCCGACAGGCTGAGCAGAGCAATACTGTTGCCTCACGAGTGGTCCCTCAAACAGTCAACTGCGAACATGATATTTCGCAAGTGGGGCCAGCCTTCCTGCGATCTGTTTGCGTCTCCAATGAATGCCAAATGCAGGAGCTACTTTGCCCTATTACCCCCTCCAGGGGAAGTCCACAGGGACGTGCTGGTGCACGATTGGCCCCCGGGTCTCCTGTATGCTTTTCCTCCATTTCCCCTGATTGCAAAGTTTCTGCAGAAAGCCAACAACCTTCAGAGGACGATAATCCTCATTGCCCCATTCTGGCCTCATCAAATTTGGTTCCCCTTTCTATTGCATCACCGCATTCGGGGACCTTGGATGCTGGACCCAGAGCCAGATCTACTGACTCACTCGTCAGGAGTTCCTCACCCATCTCTCGAATCACTCCATCTAGCAGCTTGGCTGCTCCGCTTCCCTTTCTAGCCAGGTCTGATTCCCTTACACCGGCGGTTCAGAATATTTTAGTGGCTTCTCATAAAGCTTCCACTACAAAAACCTACACCAGTAAATGGAAACGTTTCGTCTTCTGGGCTAATTCACATCATTTGGACCCTGTTATAGCTCCGTTGAACAAGATCTTGGAGTTTTTGACAGAATTGTTTCATGAAGGAGCTTCTCCTGCTACTTTAAGAGTGCAATTGGCTGCCATTTCTAACTTTCATGTGGAAGAATGTGGTGCCTATTATGGCTCACAGACTTTGTAAAGCTTTTTAAAAGGATCTTTTCATATCAGACCACCAGTTAGAATTCCTACATCACCGTGGAATCTGAACCTCTTACTTTCTAAATTGATGTTGCCCCTTTGAACCAGCCTCAGTTTGCCCATTGAAATTTTTATCGTGGAAAACTCTATTCCTGGTGGCCATTACATCCGCTAGGCGAGTGTCTGAGCTTCAGGCTCTTTCTATTAAACACCCTTATTTAATTTTCCACTCTGACAGAGTATCCCTTCGCACTAATCCATCCTTTCTCCCCAAAGTTTGCTCTACTAATAATATTAATCAGTCCATTGAATTACCCACCTTCTTCAAAAATCACTCTAATAAATTAGAGTATATGTTGCACAAATTGGATGTCCATAGACAACTCAGGTTTTATTTGGATAGAACAAAAGATCACAGGAAATCTGATCAACTGTTTGTAGCCTTTGCTGATAGCAGGAAGGGTGTAGCAGTTACGAAACAAACTCTTTCCAAGTGGCTAACTGATTGTATCACATAATGAGGCTTCTAATCAAACCTTATCGGTCAAACCTAAAGGACATTCTACGAGATCAGTGTCTACATCCTTAGCTCACGCAGCTCGCTTACCATTAGACACGATTTGTGCGGCTGCTACTTGGGCTAAACCACATACATTTATCTCTCATTACAAAGTGGACAGGGTTTCTAGGGATAGGGCAACCTTTGGTTCCACTGTGCTCAAGAACGTTCTCCCGTGAGTTCCTCAGGATCATGGAGCTAGGGACGCTACCCATGTGTAAGAACAAAGGCGAGATTGAACACTCTCACATATAGAAGTTATGTCCTTACCATAACGTTCCATGTGGAGTGTTCATCTCGCCTTTGTTCTTACACTCCCACCCTTAGGAAGAACGTTCGATTTGGTGCCTGGTCTGGAGTATTCTCCTTCTGCAGTTGCAATAGTTGTATTGTATGATACACTTGTGTATATATATATATATATATATATATATGTATATATGTATATAGATGATCCTATCATTAGGTACATTTTGGTATGTGTGTGTGCTCTCTATGGCTGGTTTGCTTGCAAACTAGATCTGAGGTAAAGGCAGAGGGGGATTGTGGGTATTAGGTGATCTCGAGCTTCTTCTCGATGCAGAGCTTGCAAGCGGCCGACACGGAGCCGAGGATCGGCTCCGAACCCCATGTGTAAGAACAAAGGCGAGATGAACACTCCACATGGAACGTTATGGTAAGGACATAACTTCTATTTATACCCTTTGGAAAAGAACCACCCCTGCAAATTATAACATTGATAACACTCCCCTAAGAGTGGATCCAGTGGTAAGGAACTTGGGAACTCAGGTTGACAGTATCCTGAACTTTGATCGCCATGTGTCCATGGTATTGAGAAAATACTTCTACGTGCCACAACTTATAAGTAAGGGCATGGTATCCAGGTCTAAGGAGATCATAGTCCCACTATACTCAGCCCTCTTTAGAACAAGAATCAGGTACAGTGCACTCTTTGACTTGTACTTGACCAGGCATTTGCAATGGCTGGAGTGGCCACAGAGGTTCCTCGCCAAAAGAATACAGGGTGTAAATAATATGTTATATGTGGACCATCTTAAAGCCCTGTCCCTGTATTCTGTCTCCTACAGACTACGGAGATGTGATCTATGCCCAACCTGCGAGGCATTCTCCAGTCCAACCCTAATAGATCTGCTACATATTCACAAAACAAACAGCACTAGAATTACCTGATTTAAGGATCTAAACCTTGTCTGTGATACAGAACTTGTTGGAGGGACAGGTATATGTCTCGGACATTACTTCTTCTCTGGAACAGACTCCCCATTCATGTGAAACAGAGCTCTTCCATAAGCCTATTCAAATGTAATTTGGACCAATGAATGGATAATTTCAGATTCACTCCAGTTTGTCACCTATAGCCCTTATGGACAGTTGTAGTTTGCAAATACTCTAAGGTACAGGCTGTTCTAGCCCATGGGCATTGATAATTAAGAAAGTTGGGACATGAATGGGTAGGAGTAAGAAAGGTCTAGGGCCATTAGCCTCATAACCGTCTATAATCCTGTATATTCACCATGTAATGAGGAAGATACAAAGGTTCCCTTAATTAGAATACAATTAATAAAGTTACTCTGTGGTTCTTGATACAGTATTTGGAAACCTACTTTAATGTTTTCTGGAAAAATGCCTTATTATGATAGAGTAGGAAGCAAATAGAATAGTATTTTCAATATTTGTGGATATTTGTCCAAAACGATACAGCTTTCAGAACACTTAGTGAGTTTTCTCAATTCCCATGTCACTATACATGTAGAATTTGCCAAATACAGATAGTCTTAAATTGTGCCAGTAGTGAATGCAGATATAGATCAGGGAGTGAAAATTACAATTTAGGCATAGAAGCTAAGGTGTTTACCTCACAGGCAAGAGGTACAGGGTTTGATTTTCACTAAGGGAAATTGGCTAGGCTTAAAATGGTCCACAAGTGCAGGCAGCCTAGTACTTGACTGCTAGTATTAAATTAATAAGATGGCATAACAGAGAAAAACAAATACAACAACATTAGAACTTAAAAACATCCTTTCCATAACTGTGCTCGAGTTAGAAGGTGTACAGACTGTAATTATGATGCCTGTCTTAGATATACCATTATGCAGCAGTACCATCATAGCCCTTCCCCATTCCTATAATCCCACTCCATCTTGATTGAATTGTCATATAAAACTGCCAGGAGCTTCCAAGCAGTTTAGCAAGCTCTCTTAATCACTTTTGGATAGTTCATTATTTCCCTTTGTTATAATTTCTGCTCCCTGGCTACTTCCTTTTTCATCACATTTCTTTCTCATACCCTTCCTTGATGTTCATCGTGTTTCACTGTTGCAGTCATTATCACATTTCTTTCTCATACCCTTCCTTGTTTTCCTTCTGTGAAAACAGTTAAGCAATCATGAGATGTGATGTGCAGGAGAAGTATCGGGGATGTCAAAAGTGCCTTTTGGGGGGGGGGGGGGCAGGGAGGTGAAGTTTGCACTGAACCTATCTGCCAGCAGGTTGGCTAAGTCAACAGAGTCAGTGTAAGTGATACAGTTAAGTACTAATTTGGAACAAACCTGAGCTTTGTCATGGTGGTTTCTGATATAACTGAAGAGGGCTTTGTGGTTTCCCTTTGTTTCGGATGCTAGTTTTGATTCATAATTGGCTTTGTAGGTTTTCACTAGTGATCTAATTTACTTGTTGAAGCTAAGGAGGGGCATTCTCCAATTTGTAATTTGTTCCTTTTTATGCTTGGACAACAGTTTCTTCCTTTTGTTGTAAAGCCTGCTGATAGAGGATGTCCACCAAACAAGTTTGTTTCTCTTTGAGAAGCAGGTTTTAGTTCTGTTGGGTATGGCTGAGTCCATGCAGTTGTACAGTTGTAGTCAGCTTTTGAGAAGTTTTTTAGCTTGATCATGGCTGGGGGGAGGGGGGGCTGGGTGGGATAGAAACTTTGAATGAGACAGTCCTATGATCTGATCTCTCCAGGGAGGAACGTACTATGGGAGTGGTGCAGCATATCTGATCATGGATCCTCCATTTTCTTCAATGTTTCCGAAAGGAGTGTTATAACCAAGACCCCCACACAAACATGTTGATACTTCCTGGGTTCTTAACTTTGTCTGGAAAATTAACCACATCTCCAATTGAACCTACATATCAAGTACATTGCATTGAAAACTGTTCTCATTGATCTGACATCTGTAAGAAGAGTATCTGATTTGCAAGCTCTCATGCTGGGTAAACCCTACCTGGTCTTTTGTAGGGATAGGGTATCATTAAGAACAAATCCCTCATTCTTACTCAACATTGTTTCAGAGATCACTTTGAATTAAGCCATCAATCAATATGATGAACAAAGTAATGGACTGATTCATATGGACCTGTTTTAACCACAACCAGGAGAGTAGCAAAGGTTTAAGAAACAGTTAGTAATTAACGAGAATAAACAGTAAAAACAAAGTAGCAATTTACAGAGTCTGATAGCCATTATCAGGCCAGGCAAAGGTGTATGCAATTTCAAGTTATAATGTAGAAAGCATGTAATAATATATGCAACAGAAGGAAATGGCATAATTTTTAGAGAACAATTGCAAATAGTAAGTACGTTATCAAAATATAATTATTCCAGAAACTAGAAGTAGAATTGCAAATGGTCTTTACATTATTTTTCCCCATTTTTTTTTTTGGTCTCTGGCCAGGATGACCAGCTGCAAGGAATATTGCATTAATGCCATCTTTAGGGGAAGCGAGAAGAGAGGAGGAGGAGACATCTTGACTCTACATCACCATCTCCTGAGTGAAGAGATTTTATTTGTGTGACCTGAACTTCCCCAAGGGGTGGGTTGTACAGTGACATACATGGCACTCATAAGTGCATCCACCCATGGTGGCATTTGCTGTCATTTCTGTGCACACAAGCATTTTTTGGCAATATTGCTGCTTTCTAGTCCCTCTTGCCTCTAGAAAACAACATTGTGCTGCAAAAACCTATGCCCTGTCCTGAGATAGACGAGCTGGCCATTGGCTGCTCAAGCCAATCCCCCCCCCCCCCCAGCTAGCCCTTGAGCTTCCCAGGTTGCTAATTCCAGATCGTCAGCATTGCAAGTTGATGTCCTAACCCTTTGCCAGCAGGCTGGCTGAACACTCCTTCCTTAAATGACTAATAATGTAAAGAAGGAGCAGTGAAAATGGAAGGTGGAAGGTATCTAAAATGAGCTTGATATCTAAACAGAGGACAGGTAAAGCTAGTTCATATTATAGATGTGACAGGTAGGAACAGGTGGCTTTCTATGGAAAAAAAGTTAGCTTAGTTTGAAACTCAGAAATAGAAACAAGGATGATAAAATACTATTGGAGTTTGTGGGAGGGTGGTAGGTAGGATTCATGAAAGGGCTGTCATCTTTAATTTATTGATATTTTTTTGTAACAGGCAGGAAAAGATTGATAAGTCAGATGTGAGAGTGACATGGAATTATTTGATTGATTGGAATCGGATTTTATGTTCACTGTACTGGAAGAACTTAAACTGGACAAGGTGAGGTTTGTTAAGGCAGTGAAAGGTATACATAAAGATCAAGTATTAAGGCTGTCCATTAATGGGATGGTTTTGAGGAATGTTAAGTCAGATAGGGCATGATGGTGGCCACTGTTACCAGTGCTTTTCTTATTAGTAGTTATTAACAAGACCAGAAGAGTGGTGGGTGAACTGTAGCAGCAGATAGAGAAGAGAATCAGTCACCACAAATCACTGTGTGTTGTTGTTGTTAACTGACACTGGAAGGTAATTGGCAAAGGTGCTTGAAGTGCTTAGATCTTTTGGGGATAAATCTGGTTTGGTGTACCATCCCAATGCATTATCAGTGGTTTGGTGGGTAAAGCAGTAGGGGTAATATGAGGATTATAAAGGGAAGTCACCAAATTCAGGCATTTAGGTTTGCACTCTTCCTCCAACTATGAAGGAGACAAAAGAAAATGTTATAGAAGGTCTGGAGAAAAATCTGTAAAATATTGGATAAATGAAGTAGGAGAGGGAGCTTGCTAGCAAGGAGAACAGTGATGGTGAGGACAGTAGTAGCTTTATTGGTGCTGCATATAGTCAGGCAAATATCCCTGCCACTGAGGGGGAATAATGGTGAGGCTGTTGCAGGTGATGTTTTTTTTTTAATAGATTCATATGGAAAGCTTAAGGTGTGAGAGCAGAATGGAAGTTAATTTAAAGGTAGGGAGGGGAGAAGAAAGAAAGGACGTAATGTGAAGAAATGTTAGATTTTAGAAGCTACATAGTGGCTACAAATATATCTGAGGGTAATGAATGTGTCAGGGAAGAATATTGGCAGTTGAAGGTGGAATTGAGTAGAGGTAGGGGATGAAAATCGGTTACATGTAAGATTAAGAAGGAGTATACGACGGGGTTGAAGAAGTCACTAGCTATATGTAGAAGAGTGATAAAGGTGGTAGTTTAGAAGTAGGGAAGAGATATAGATGTAAATGAGAGAATGTAGGAAAAAGAGAATAGAGGGCGAGAGGGAATATGTGTGTAGAACATGCCTAAGGATAAGAAATATAAGTCATTCAAAGCATTTTCGAGTGATTGAGTAATCTGGTTTAGGGTGAAAAGTGTGGCTGTACTGTAAGAGGGACAGTGATTATTATTATAATTACTGTTATTGTTATCATAGAGAAGTTTGTTAAATGAAAGAAGACAGTGTTAAAGGAAGAGAAGGTAGAGCACATAATGAAAAGTTAGGTAAGATGCAGGAAGGTGAAAACTGGGGATGATATACAGGGTTATTGGAAACAAAGTGCAGTGAGAGGTTTTGAAAGGCTAAGAACCAGTTGCACTAATAAAGATGAGGCTTCAAACAGTACTGAATATGAGAGAGGGATTGGAATGTTTGTTCTAGTGTTTGAAAGTGGTAGACCAGTATTTAGCCAGCGGTTTCTGTATAGATAAAATATTGCACTTTAAAGTTTGAAGGAAATAAAAGGAGGGTTGATATTGACTGACTGAGGTATGGGTAATTAGGAGATGGATTATTTATTATATGGTGGAAGTTTAAACAGATTAAGGCATTATGGAGAAGTGGCTGGAGTATGAGAATGCTTTCTATAGGGAATAGTAAGACATGCAAGCTGAACTATTTGGACTGAGAAAGGACAAGAAAGATGGAGGAGAGAGAAAATGAATAAATCTTTATGGATGTGTGAAAAGTGAGATACTGAAGCAGTGAATGGGAAGAAGACCAAACCTGAATCCAAGGGACAGAAACTGAAAATGATTTTGAAAAACTAACAAGAGGTAGAGGATGGGTTGCTATTCTTGTGAGGGATAAGGAAATGTAGGTCCCATGGATTGTATGGTGTGAGCTGCTATGTTATAGCCTTTAAATATGCACTGTTTACACCACTTTTTATGTGATGGACTGGGGCTCCAGTCTCATAATCTGTATTGTTGTCGCCAAACAACATGAGAGGGATGATTAGCCTTAAGGGAATGTGTTAACTGTACCATGCTCTCAAGTAATGGCCAGTACATCACACACCAAAGCAAGCATTACAATAACCAGCAAAGTTATAGTCATTGTCTTCTTAAGATCTCAGTCACTTTGCTTCCAAGCAGTGTCTTCCACTGCTGTCTTACTAGCAGTAACTTTAAGCTTGTCCAAAAGTATTTATAAACACAAGGCCACATTTACTCAATGTTTTCCAGTAGAAGTTAATGGTATATGTAATAGTAGTAATGCCTAGTAATAATACCCTTTTCCTTGTTTTTACAGTAATACTGCCATCAGCCAGCTCTCTCTAGTACATCAACAACACATTTACTGTTTACCCTTAAAATAAAACAGATATTAAATATTGGTATGGTAGCAATAGCTTGTATAGTAACTCTCTGTAAAACAGAAATGAGCAGCTGAGTTTGTAAACCACCAGTCCCAAGCATTTGAAAGGTAATAATAAAACTCTTTTCTTGGAATGAATGAACGAATAAGTACATAAATCATTATATATTTTGTTAAATCAAGTATTCAAGCAGCTATATGTTTTCACACATAAGTACAAAATGAATGTGTTTGAACAGCTGTATGGCATATATAATAACTGTTACAGTTTATTTGGACCAATCACTGTGAGCATTTAAAGGTTTACTTAATTTCTATCTACCTCTGGCTAGCAAGTCCAAACAGCATTTGTACTGTTTTGCAATCAGTCCACCAATATAACCTCTGTCCAGGAATGCAGTCTACCATGCACAATCCAGAAGCAAGGCAGAAAGTTGAAAAAAAATGACTAGCAGTGTGTCTCACTCTCTGTCTCTCTCTTTCCCTGTTGAGTTCCAGACAATGTTTCCCATTTTTCTGTAGTTCAAATATAAAGTTTTCTGTTTCTACAGTAGTGTACTTCTTGGTGGCTCCAAATAAGGTGATGTATTTTCTTGACCTAAAGTAGCAATAAGTTTGTAAGCACTGCAAATGTGTGCACATTCAAGAAGCCATTTTCATTATTTGACAGTATTGCTGTTTCAATAAAAACAACAGGTACCATTTTGTTTACACAGTTTTTTTTTGAAATAACAGTTTCAGCTTTTTGTTATGCTTTACTGAGAAACAGTTGCAAGCTTCACTCAGCCTGTCATGTTTGCCCTCTGAAAACAATTACATTTACTTTAGCTTAATACCACTTTTCTATATGAGTGATTAATTTTGGTGATACAGAAGAAGAGAGGAGTATAGAACTTAAGTGCAGTTTTTATGCCTTAAAGTATATCATACCAATGAATGTTAAATGCGGTACAGAGTGCAATTAAATTTGTCATACTCGAGAGACATAGGAGTGTTCATTTATTGCTGGAGCCTTCCTGTGTCAAACTGTTTGGAGATATACAGAGCTAAGTATATTTTTCTGGCACTTCAAAGTTGTGTACTGTTAATTGTTGTTTGACTAATTTTATATCATTGCTGGTGACTTCAGAGTTGTGCACTGTTATTTTTGCTTCACTGTATAGTTTTTCAGATCTCTGCTGAAGGTGTTTGTTTTCTCCTACCCACCCTCCCTATTCCTGTCTTGTTTAAATTTGGTGGCTTTTGCAGTTGCCCGCCCCCACTGTAGATTTAATCTGGGACACTCCCCCCAGTCCCATCTCTTTACCTCATTCTACCTAATAGACTCCTTCTGCACTTGTTTTTAGTCATTTATAATTTAATTGCATTTTTTTAAACTGTTTGGTCTAACATTGCTACATACTCAAGTGTGCTAACTTGCACTGCATTTGAATAGTTTTTTACTGCTGTTTTAGTTACTTTTCTGTATATATATATATATATATATATATATATATATATATATATATATATATATATATATATATATATATATGTGTGTGTGTGTGTGTGTGTGTGTGTGTATAAAAACTCTGTAGTCCAGATTCAGATTTGCTGTATCCAGGACTGTATGTAAGCTTCTGAGCCCCCCCCCCAGCTTTCTGTGTTGGAGGGAAGCCTTCTAGTTTATCACTGGGAGTGGTAAGCACTAGGTAACCTATCTACCACATAAAGAGTGGTTCTGGCCCAGAAATTGTAGCTATTGGCTGTTTGGGTAGTTTTTCCATCTCTCTCAACTTTCTGATTTAAAAGCCCACATTTGTACTTGTTTCCCCCCTTTCCTGTAACTAGTTTAGTCCAGATACAAGATTCTTAGTTTTAGCACTTGAATCTGCTTATTCGTGATCAGCAATTGTTCAGAACTTGTTGTAAGCACTAAATAACCTACTAATTATTACAGCACTCAATCTTCCTCATTACCTAGAGGAAAACAGTTTTGGTACTTACTTTCCTCACTTGCTTAGAGAAAAACGGCTCTTGTACTCACTTTCCTCACTTACCTAGAGGAAAATAGTTTTTTATTCAGGCATGTCCAAGGGTCAGCTCCCAGTGTTCTCTCCTGTCTATCTGATGAATCTGGGCATCTTGGGGCAATGTAGAAAGTGCCTCATGTGCACAGACAACCCTCTCCTCCTACCACCTAACACTACAACCTGTGACAGATGCACTTGTCTAGCCAAACTGGAGGTAAAGCTCTCTCCAACCAAGACTGAACTTGACGGCCAAGAGGAGAAGGTAAACATGTGCACCACACCACACTCATCACATAGTCCCACTAAAGCTACACCACCAAAATCCACACATAGAAACACAAAAACATTTGCGGAGGCTCTCAATAATAATCTGCTCAAGCAACAAAGACCTCCAAAGCAGAAATGCAAGCAACCTCCACCCCCCAACACAACACAAATGACACATAGCCCGCAGACTCAGTCTGCCACTCAACCACAGCCAGTAAGGCAAAACATCGTACCCAACACACTAGTCATAGGTGACGCTATAGTCAGGCACACTGATGTCCCACTCACCTGACTAAACAAGGAGAAGGTTACTGTCAGCTGCCTGTCGTGTGCCAGGATCCTCCACATAACCACGCACTCAGGTCACTCCACAACAAGTACAAATATGACTCTATCATTGTCCACGTTGGTGTGAACGACCTGAGACGTACCTCCCTGGACTCCATGAAAAGAGACATGGAAGAACTCTCCGATCTTGTAGCCCAGGCAGGTATGACCCTAGCCCTGAGTAGCATTCTGCCATCACCCAGAATGATGCTGCAGTACAAGGACAAAAATGACTGACTTCAACAATTGGCTAAGCTTATAGTGTCATTCTAAAGGGATCCAGTATCTGTCTGCCTGGGATGACATGGTCGACAGACCACGATGCTTTGCCAGAGATGGCCTGCACCTGTCACCCCTGGGATTCTGGATACTGGCTAAGGTTCTTGCCACCACTATAGTGCCATTTTTAGGCAAGGTTCAATTGACAAATTTACCATCGTAACAGGAACAGTCAAGCAAAAACTGAGGGTGATGCTACTCAATGCTAGAAGTCTAAATCTCAAAATGCACTCACTCAAGGCACTCCTTAAAATGGAGAACATCGATATCTGTGCAGTGACTGAGACCTGGTTCAAGGCTCCAGAGAGCACCCCTGCACTACCAGGCTATAACTCATACCGCACTTTTTGGCCATGTAACCTGGATCGGAACACCAAAGAAGGAGGTGTGTCCATATTCATTAAGGATATCCACACCTCCAGGCTAGTTGCTCAGCATAATGCAGCCGAGGTTATCCAAGTGCAACTAACTCTGGGCAAAACTGCAATCCAAATTGCAGCTTGCTACAGATCCCCCACCATGCCCCAGGATTCCCACTCCTCTTTTCTTGATGTACTGGAAAATATTTGGGTTCAACCAAACACCCTAATAATGGGCGATTTCAACTACCCCACCATTAACTGGGAAAACTACTCTTGTACCAACTCCTTCACTCAACACTTTCTGGAATTCATAAACTCCAATGCCCTGGATCAACTTATCCACACCCCCACTAGGGGCAACAATATCCTAGATCTAGTCATTACCAACATGAGTGACCGGTGTTCCACACCTGAAGTCAACACCTCATTGGTCCGATCCAACCATAAGCTAATTGCCCTAGATATCCACATCCTGCCCCCACCCCCCATTAAGAAAACCACTGTAAAAAAATTCTCCAAAGCCAACTTCATGCTTCTTAAAACAGAAGTGGTGAACTTCATGACACCCATGCAGATGGACAATACAGTTATGACTACTGACTCCCACACAATTGCACTTTATAAGCACTTACATGACTGCATGGATCGTGCTATCCCAAACAGAACCAAGACGCCATCCTCCAAAAAAAGGAAGCCAATCTGGTGGTCCCCTGCCATAAACAAACTGTACAACAGAAGGAAGAAAGTGTTACAAAAGAGAGTAAAATCCCATGAGTGGAGGAGCTCCCTGGTCAGCCTCAGTAAGAAGCTGTGATCCCTGAGAAAATCCTCCAAAGCTATTTATGAAAACAAAATCACCACTGAGTCTAAAGACAACCACAAAGCATTCTATAGCTATGTCAAGAATCTCAATGGCAACACTCAGATCTGCTCTGAGTTACAGCACAATAGCACTAAATATACAGACCCAGCTGATATTGCCAACATCGTAGCAGATAGGTTCCTTGCTAACCTTACCCCCCTCTCACCCCCTAAAGAGCCCATCTGTATACCGGAAGAATGCAAAGTTCCTGTAATCATGGCTGCACAGGTAAAAACCACACTCTCCAAAGCCAAGAACACAGCATCCACGGGACCAGACAACATCCTAGGCTGTGTTATACATGAACTACAGAACGAACTGGCAACCCACCTAAGTACCATGTTCAATCATAGCCTCACCTCAGGCTTTGTGCCTGCTGAATGGTGCACAGCGACAGTTATTCCACTCCACAAGGGGGGAGCCACCACAGACTCCGGGAACTACCACCCCATTAACCTGACGAGCCTGGTCTGTAAGGCCATGGAACGTATCATCATGGAACTTATAAACAAAGACATTGGTAATCTCCAAACTCTGAACCCCACCCAGTTCGGGTTTATAAAAGGCAGATCATGTCTCCTAAACCTGATAGACTTTTTGGAAGCAGTCACCAAAGCCGTAGACGAGGGTAAGGTGGTTCACACAGCCTATCTAGATCTTGCCAAGGCTTTTGACACCATCCCCCACTCTGGAATTATAGATAAACTCCCTAAACTAGGTATAAATTCCTATGTCACAAGATGAGTTGCCAACTGGCTCACTGACAGAACCCATACTGTGAAAGTAGCAGACTCCAAATCTGACTTCAGACCAGTGACAAGTGGAGTGCCACAGGGCTCATTCCTGGGTCCTCTCCTGTTTGGTATCTACTTCTCTGAAGTACAGGCTAACACAGAAGGTCTTTGGCTAACGAAGTTCGCAGATGACTGCAAACTAGGAGCCATAATCTAAACTAATAACGATGTGGAGATCCTACAAAAGGGCCTCACTGAGACAGATGCCTGGTGTCAAAGCCATGGCCTCAAGCTCAATGCCAAATAGTGCATTGTCATCCCCTTTGGTAAAAACTCTGTACCCATGAACTACAGCTTAGACGGTAGTATACTTAATACCAAAAGTGTGATAAGAGACCTTGGGATGCAGGTGGACAGTTGTCTCTCCTTTGATAATCACATCGCCACAGTAGTCAGGAAATCCTTCTACATGTCACACCTCATCACAAAAGGTTTCTCATCCAGAAAAAAAGAGGTAATTGTTCCCCTCTATTAATCACTCATTAGACCCATTATAGAGTACAATGCCCCTTTTGGTATGTACCTCACAAGACATCTACAACAACTCGAAAGGCCGCAGAAATACATCACAAAGAGGATTACCGGCCTCAAACAGATGCCCCACGCAGACTGCCTCAAAAAACTCCAGCTTTACTCCGTCGCATATCGCCTACTCAGAGGTGATCTCTGCCTAACATACAAAGCTATGTCAAACCCAGAGCTGTTGGACATGCTCCACTTAAAGAAATCCCAGTCCATCCGAGACACACGCTCTAGGGACCTAAACCTTGTCACCACAATAAACAGAACATGTACCAGAGACTTCCCATACTCTGGAATAAACTACCTATCTATATCAAACAAAGCTCCTCATTAGCACTCTTCAAGAAAAATCTTGATGATTAGATGGGAAATAGGAAATTCATCCTGGGGATCACTTCTGTGGCTCTGCTCGACAGTGGCACAGGAAAATAATTTTCTTGGGTGGCAAAAGCCAGGGTACCTTTTTGGCTGGGCTTGTATAGGCCCCAGGGCTGATAGTCTAGTACCTACCTATGAACCTATGTACATTTAAATGCTGATGAAAGCAGATAAAAACAGTAGTAAAAAAATGAAGTGTTGCTATGGTTAAGACACTAATGTCATGAACGCATACCTCTCAAATGTCCAGATTTTTGCCTCATATTTTTGGTCTTTTTCTCATAAAATTTGTGGTTTTCTGGCAAATCACTGAGGATTGAAGTCCTTAAATAATTACATACATTTGAGTTTCAGACTTCATATCCTTCAGAAAAATGCATGCTAACACAAATTCTGTTATTCTAACAACCTTCTACGTTTATAAGAGCAATATTTAAAATTTGTCCCTATTTTTGGGCCTTTGCCCTCACCCCATTATTATACACTTTGTCCAGATTTCTTGTGCTTGCATGAACTGTTCAGATATACTTAGATAACTAATGACTCTTGTTAATTGCATAATTTATTTTTGTAGTTATGTTTGTTTTCTGGGAAATCATGATAAAGTATTTACATTTTACAGGGGAGATCTAGTAAGAAAAGTTACACAACAGCACATAAAAATATGCTGTTCCAAGTACTCAGTGGCTAGTTGCAGCTCCTCGTTGTCCCACAACAGCAAAACACTTGCTTTATTCTGTCATCTATTTCTTAGAAATGGGCTGTGAGCAGCTTGTTGCTTTCCCTGATTGATTTGTGTTTATATATGTGTTGTTGGAGGTAATGGTTCTGGCCTATAACAATTTTAATACACATTTTAATGAAGTATCTGAAACTATATCTAACCTTGGGAATTTAATATGGCCATTGCAACACTGTAGTAGCCTGTTTTATTACTCTAAGCTTAAACAAGTATGGAAAGCTTGATGAAGAAAGTTTCATTGGGTACATTACTTTAAGACTGCTGTTTTGTTTTTGTTTACCTGGTGGAATCTGTTAAAGACAACCATTTGTTTTGCAGATGTATACCCAGAATAGACTCATTAACCTTGTTAGTTGTTTCCAGGTACAGTCCAGGTAGAGATGATGTGGCAGAGAGTAACACTGGAGTAATAAGTACACTAAAACAAATGTAATATCAGATAAACATGAAAAATTAAGACGTCTAAAGCATTCCAGAACAAGAAGTAAACATTATCAACATGGATAAGTATGCATTTAGCTTGTAGATCTATGAAGCTAGCAACATGGAGGAGAAAAGCACAATTGTATATGTAACTTACCATAATAGTAGATGTTCAAACAGATCACTGTTGAAATCTTCATTATGTCTGGGACTTCATTGCTAGGTATCCTATCCATCAGGCCAGTCTTCAAGGTCTCATTTTCTTTTCCCCTTTATGGTGCGTCTGCCTGTAGGCACAAAAGAGCAGCTGGTGTACAAAGAGCATAACCATACAATCTTCAGAACTTTCTTAAATCAAAGAGACTCCTTGTTTGTAGCCCTATGCCAAATACTCATAGAACAAACAACCCAGCAGATACTTGCCACGTCATAGTTCATGGGCACATGGGATCATAGCATGTTAGGGCCCTAACTAGGTTCATAACTCTTATCATAGGGGAAAAGAGATGGAATTAGCAGAAAAGAAAGGAAGGCAGCCCACCTAGCCCTTGTGAGAGGAGTGAATCCATTGTGAGAATGGTAGGTGGAAATAGATAGTACAACCATAATGTAGTCAAATGTTTACTAATATGGTAGGTTACTTGTACAGCTGTACTATTCTTCATCATATCACTGTTGCAGTATGCAATGCTTCTGGGATGACTTCCAGAAGAATGGGTGGTAGAAGAAGTCTGCTGGGCATTGCAAAGGATGCCTTGGCAAACACTGTTCTAGCCTTGGGCAATGTGTCCAACTTGTATTATTTGGGGAAGGTGTGAACTGAGGATCAAGTGGCTGCCTTTAGAATGGATTTGGCATTGGCTACTTGTATAAAAGCCATTGTTGGAACTGCTACCATGGTAGAGTGAGCACTAGACCAGACAGGCTGCCATCCTTAGCATGGCAACTGAAACAAATGCAGTGGCAGAACCATTTACAGGTGGTTTTTTTTTGTTGTTACTGGCTGCCTTTTCTGATAACTAGCAAAGGAGACAGTCAACTGCTCAGTTTTCCTGAAGTAACCTGGGTTATCTGTCTACATCCAGAGAGTGCAGAATTCTTTCCTCCCTGTTCTGAGGGTTGGGAAAGAAGGCTGGCAGCTGGATAGTCTAATTGAGGGTGAACTCTGGGACAGTTTTCACCATAAAGGAATGATGAGTTTTGAGATGTACCTCGTCCTTGTGGATAACCAGAAAGGGTAAAGTGCATATTGATACCTGCAGCTCCAAAACTCTTCTAGCTGAGGCGATGGCTACTCAAAGGGCCATCTTTCAGGAGAGAAATGTAAAAAAAAAAAATGTTAGCTGATGGCTCAAAAGGAAGGGGTCAAGCTTTTCAGGTACACAATTCAGGTCCCGGGGGGTTTTGTGGCTGAAAAAAAAGGAGGACCCCTTTGAGAAATTATTTAACCTGGAATAGGCTAGCTAAGGGTGGATCCTAGAGAAGAGAGCCGGAAATCACTGAAAGGTATAATAACTTAATGGAAATGTAGAGCAGTCCAACCTTAAGCAGGTCATATAGGTCTTGTAGGATCAAGGGTACCCCCCTGATGTCCTGGAGTCCTGTCATTTTTTTCTGGCCCCAGGAGGTGTCTTTTCTGCTTGGAGACATAGGACTTCCTCATACCAGGTCTCCTGGACTCCTTGAAATTTTTGAGCATGTTCTCAGTGTACCAGTATCAGAAGGACATTCAAAGCATATCTTCGAAACAGTTAGTCTCAAGGTATGCTGGCTGGTATAAATAGGAAAGCCCTTTTCCTGAGACAGTAGGTCCCTCTGCCATTTCCATTAGCAGTGAAAACCAAGGTTGTCGTGGCCAAAAGAGGACTAGGAGGAAAATCTTTGTTTTTTTCTTTCCAAACCTTCTGGAGGACCCTGGGATCAAGTGAAAGGGGAGAGGGGCAGGGGAGTCCTCTTTCCTCTTTATTTGCATTATATTTAGAACCATTGGCAAAGAAAACAAAGGACTCAGAAATCCAAGGATATAATTGATATGGTAGTCAAGAAGAGCTGGCTCTATTTGCAGATGATATTATATACCTGGTAAAACCAGAAAAGGACATTTCAGTGTTGTGGAACATTTTGAGACACTTTCAAATTTTTTTGGGATGCAAAATTAGTGAAGCTAGAACAAAGGCAATGACTGTAAATTATGTATCTACACACAAATTGGTTCAGCAGTATCCATATGTATGGAGACATGATAAAATGGAGTACTTAGGTGTATGGATTAAAAAGGATTCTGGTGTAGCAGGTAAGGATATGTGGGAGGGGACTAAAAAGATAATACAAAAACTGAGAAATTGGAAGCTCTGTTTTATGGTTATGGATAGCAATATACAAGCAGTTAAAATGTTTTTAGTCCCTTTAGTTTTATACACAGGTCAAACAAAGGAAAAGGGTAGGAGCAAATTGTGGGAACAATATATGCAGACAAGGAATGAGGTTGCAAAGAAGGCAGGATTTGATTGAGCTACGTAATGTTTGACTAACAGTGAAGGATAAATTAAAAGTGATGTACAAAATTTGTAAGGAAAATTATGTCAATATGTTTTGTTTTCATTTATATAAATTTATGATTGCCTATGTCATAAGTGATAATTTAATAAAGATGTTTCTTGTTTAATAAAAAAGGGGAAGAGGAGAGGGCCCATGGCACAGAAAGCTAAAGACCTTACTGCACTCTAGGTGACCCATGTTCACTTAACAGCATGGGTGCTGAACAGCCCTGGGTGTAGAAGATGAGAGTGAGAGGCCAGTGCAGGCTTACCAATCCAGGCAGGAGGGACGCTGCCTAGGCTCATTGCAGTAGCAGCATTAAGAGCCTGGTGAGCTCCACACTGAAAACAATATACCAATTGATTGGGAGGTTACACACACACACACACACACACACACACACACACACACACACACACACACTCTCACACACACACTCACACACACACACACACACACACACACACACACACACACACACACACACACACACACACACACACACACACACACACACACACACACACACACACTCACACACACACACACACACACACACACACACACACACACACACACACACACACACTCTCACACACACACACACACACACACACACACACCTACCTGTAATAGGCAGGCTGCCATGGGGTGGGAGGAGGTTAGGGCACACTCCCCAGCAGCAGTATAACACCACACCAATGTTTTCAATCTCCTTACTAGCCTCAAATGTAGCTGAGTTTGAGTTTAGGGAAGGATAATTGGATCTGGTAGTCCTGGTGAATGAGGAGATGGCAGACATTACCAGCTGTGGGGAGGAGAGAAAAAAAAAAGGAAGGGAAGGGGAGGCATTTAGGAAGTGACCTGCTTAGGTTATGGACAAGGCTTCTGTCTCACAGGCCTCCTTGCATGGGCTGCTTGAGCAAAATGGTCTTAGTTTTGTGTTTTCTCTGGCAGCAGAAAACCCTCTCTGTAGAACACACTGCCTGTGAACTAGTTGTAGGAAGACCTCCCAGTGCAACATCCACTTGTGAGTTTACCATGGTCCTGCTTAGCTTGTCTGCCACAGAGTTTAGCTCTGACAGCATGTGCACAGCCTTTAGATAATACTGATGTTCTTTGTGTTTTACTGTTGCAGTCATTACATTTGGGTAATCCTGCTGGCAGGTTGCCCTCAGTCGGCCTGAATTCCAAAATCTTTGGTCCTGCGTCGGCTGCCGTCGCCTCTTCCCTGATGTCAGGGGTATAAAAGAAGCAGCCGACGCCATTTTCTTCAGTCTTTCTTGCCACGCAGTGCCCGAAGCAGAAGCAGTTCGCAAGTGCCGGTCGGCCGACTCCTGAGATTTTCATGTTCGAGTTTCAGACCTGAAGTCTTCAATAAAGCTAAGTACCCCATTGGGGAAACTTTTTTCTTGCTCCAGACCGATATCAGAAAAAGTTAATAATTGTATTTCCTGTGGAAAGCAAATACCTCATAAGGACTTTCATTCTTACTGTATTCCTTCCCTAGGCCCTGATCACAACATTTCTGGTTGTAGGTTTTGTGCTAGATTTAACCAACGCACTATTAAGCGTCGGTATGATTTTGCTTTAAACTATTTTGGACGCCGGTTTAATTATCCAGAAATGTCATCGGATAGCCATCCGACTACCGGAGTTTGCAAAAAACACAAAGAAAAGGAGAGAGATAAACAACCGAGGTCCAAAACCGACGACGAAGCTTCTCCTAAGCCAGTCGCTGGTTCTCAGTGAGGCACTTTCGCAGCCCCTGATGCCTGCTACTTTAGAGTCACAGGCCGCTACTGACTCCCATGTGGAGTCGGCTATGCCGCTGGAAACTCAAGGTATTGGAGCCTTGGACACCATTCCCTCAGATGGGTCTGGAGCCGCTGAGCAGGCACCGGCTTCTGAGGATGTATTCAGACCTAAACATCTTTACATTAAACCGACTTCAGCTTCAAAGGCAAAGACTAAAGCACCTTCTAAAGCAAAGAAACAAACTCCCAAGAGCCACGTGGGCAGGCCTCTATGCCCAAAAAAAACAGATGCTCAAAATGGCCGAAGACTTGATTACCTTGATCAGGGGTTCCCATCCCCCTCCTGATAAGAGGCCTAGGCAAGAGACTGACTATGAATCTTCAGATCAGGTTTCTATTTCTTCTGATTCCTCTTCTGATCAGGAATATTCTCTTCCCCCTTATGAGGATTCTGATGCTGAAGAATCTATACCTTCAGTTTCTCCAGAGGACTATTCTTGTGGGGAAACCTTGCATACCATGAAGGAGCATTTCCACTGGGAGAGCCAAGATTTTTCAGAATCTAAAAAGAGGCTCAGGCATTTCCTTTTACTACCTCAACACAGGCCCCTAGCCATTCCACCTGTGTAAGACATTGTAGATGATGTGTTTTCGGAGTCTAGTCTGACCCCTGACTCCTTACCTCCAGCTCCTGTTAAGCATGACAGATATTACAGGGTTCCTGACTCTCATAAATTCCTTTTTAAAAACCCTGCTGCATACCCAGAAACTATTTCACAGGGTCCCAAAGGAGTCAAGGTTTCCACTGCAAAAAACCTTACCCCCTCTGACAGGGATTCTAGGGCACTGGATAGATGGGGAAAAAAGGTTTACACATCTGCTACCTTGGCTATAAGGGTCTTAAACTGTCAGTTTCATATGCTCATATATCAGCAACATGTCATGGCATTGGCTAAACAGAAAACGTTGTTAAACTCTGAATGTGCAGAAAACAAGGAAATGCAGGATTTATTGCATGCAGCTGAACAAGTTGGAAAGCATACTTTGCAATGTGGTTTTGATTCTTTGGAGGCCTCCTGCAGGGCCGCAGTTATGGGTTCTGTAATTAGGAGGCATGCTTGGTTAAAGGAACAAAATCTGCCTGATCATGTCAAAGTTAAATTATTAGATGCAACTTTACAGCATGATACTTTGGTGTTAAGGCAGAAGAGGTGTTAAAGAAATTGGAGGACAAAGCTAAATCTATGCAAACTGTCAAAGATTTTTTTACAAGTACAGCCACCTAGGTTTAGTAGACACTGGCCTACAAAGAATTGGTCCTTTCCTGTGTCAGACAGACCTCAAAGGGGCAGATCCAGGTGCTCTAGAGGCAGATCCCAGGAGCAAGGTTCATACAGGTCCAAGCAATGGGGGGCTTCTACCTCCAAAGTTGGAGAAGACAAATCAGAAACATACAGGAAACAGTTCCAATGACTTCCCCCTGCCTGTACCAAGCACTTATCTCCTGGCCGCACCCTTAGGGGGAAAATTAGCACTTTTTTTCTCAAAATTGGCACATTATAACCCAGGACAAGTGGGTTCTAAATATAGTGTCACAAGGCTACAAGTTCCATTTCCATACTCTGCCAAAGGCAAACGGCTGGCCAGATGTGCCAATAAATCAATGGGCAGAGGCACAAAACCAAGTCTCGTCCCTCATGGACATGGGGACCATTTAACAAGTACCAGAGCAAGAGCAGGGACAAGGATTTTACTCAAGACTGTTCTTGGTACCCAGAAAGGACAAGGCCTGGAGACCAATACTGGACTTATCTATTATGAACACATTCTTGGATATACCAAAATTCAAAATGTTGACTTTGCAGCAGCTTCTGCCCATGCTGGGCAAGAATGCTTAGCTTGTGACTTTAGACCTAAAAGAGGCATACCTGCATGTACCCATCAGACAATCATGCAGAAGATACCTCAGATTCAAGGCTGGCTCAATGCATTACCCATTCTCTGCATTGCCCTTTGGCTTATCTACTGTGCCCGGGGTCTTTACAAAGTGCCTGGCACCAGTAATTGCATTCTGCAGACAAAGAGGAATACAAATATATCCTTACTTGGATGATTGTCTAATTCAAGTAGAGAATAAGGACATTCTTCTACAGTATCTGGCGTTTGTGAAAAGACTTCTAACATGCCTAGGGTACACAGTCAATGAAAAGAAATCAAAACTACTACCCTCTCAAGAGATAATATTCCTGGGTGCAAGCTTAAATACAACTGCCCAGATGGCTTATCTCATGCCAGACAAACAAAGGCAACTGACTACCTATTTCAAAATGTTGGCAACAAAAGCCCAGTTATCTGCAAGAAAAATTCTGCAGGCTTTGGGCTTCATGGCATCCTGCATCCTACAAATTCCATATGCAAGACTGCATATGAGGAAACTTCAATGGTACCTAAAAAGCGTTTAGGCTCAACATTGCCACAGCCTGGAAACGATGATTACTCTCATTCCCTGCCTGCAGCAGGAGTTTCGATGGTGGGTGAAGTCTTGTCACCAGACCAAGGGACAGCCATTCACATTACCCCCAGCCAGGCAGACACTAACAACAGATGCAACAGATTATGCCTGGGGGGCCCACATGGCAGAAAGATGCATTCAGGGCACATGATACTCAAACCAAATGCATCTACATATCAATCAAAAAGAGATGCTAGCTGTTCAAAATGCCCTGACAGCCTTCAAGGACTTACTTCATCTGGGACAACTACTGATAAAGACAGACAACACCACGGTCATGTGGTATATAAACAAGCAGGGGGGCACACATTCTTACCCCCTTTGCAGACTAACCATGACTTTGTGGGACACAGCATTGACTTACCAACTACATCTGCAGGCACAATTCCTGCCAGGAAAGGAAAACACTCTGGCAGACGAACTAAGCAGAAACCTCATGGATCCCCATGAGTAGCAGCTGGATCCACAAGTCTTCAGCTTGATAACAAGGAAATGGGGATGCCCGGGCATAGATCTATTTGCCTCCCCTCACAACTACCAACTAAAAAGATTCTGCACAAGGACTTATCACAGACAAGCATTGAAAGTGGATGCCCTATCTTTCAGCTGGAAAATCCTATCAATATATGCCTTTCCTCCACTGCCTCTCCTCCCCAAGGTACTCCTAAAGGTCAGACAGGAGAAGCCAAAGATGATACTGATTGCCCCAGACTGGCCCCGCCAGTACTGGTATCCAATCCTAAGGAACTTGTCTCAATGCCCAGCTTGGACGTTACCTCAAATACCTCATCTACTGTACCAGCAAAACAATCAGATCTTGCACAGCCAACTCAGTACTTTAAACCTGGCAGCATGGCAGATAATGTAGTCATACAAAACACACCTCTCAGTAAAGCTGTGATGGATGTCATTTTGGAAGCCAGAACTCCTAGTACTAGAAAATCGTATGCTGGAAAATGGAAGAGATTCTGTGCTTGGAATCAGACACAAGGAACTGATACAGCTGTACCAAATATTACTCAGATTTTGCAATACTTAACTGAGATGCTGGACAAAGGCCTATCTTTTTCATCAATTAAAATACATGCCTCTGCCATTTTGGCTCATTACAATACAGAGCCACCAATTTTTTCTCATCCTTTATTAAAGCAGTACCTCAGAGGAGCCAAAAATTTAAGGCCTCCAAGGAGATCACCAATACCTGCATGAGATCTCAACTATGGTTTGGAAAAACTCACCCTGCCTCCTTTCGAGCCAGCTGCTACTGCTGATATAAAGTTTTTATCTTGGAAAACAGCTCTGCTCCTAGCAACAACTTCTGCAAGACGAGTTTCAGAGCTACAGGCACTCATGGCTGTGGAACCTTTTATCATTTTTTATACAGACTGAGTCTCTCTGAGGACAAACCCAACATTTATGCCTAAGGTGGTGTCCAGTGTGACTCTTAACCAAACTATTCATCTGCCAACTTTTTATCCAAATGCACAGAACAAGGGGGAGAGAATTCTGCATTCTTTGGACATACACAAACAACTTAGATTCTCCTTGGACAGAACCAAAGTTTTCAGGAAGACAGAGCAATTACTAGTGGCTTATGCTGCAGGATCACAAGGAAAGGCTATCTCAAAGCAGACTATTTCAAAGTGGATAGGCCACTGCATTCGTTTCTGCTACTTACACCATGGCAAGCCAGTGCCTAAGGACATTAGGCCACATTCAACCAGAGCTGCAGCCACTTCAGCAGCCTTTCTCAGGGGAGTACCAACCAAAGACATTTTAGAGGCTGCTACTTGGAGTTCAGTGCACACCTTTACAAAGCACTATCATCTGCCACTCTACTCTAAATCCAGGGCAGGCTTTGCCACTGCAGTTCTGCAGGGCCTCATAGCCGCTCCTCATGCTGTTTAGCTCCAGCCTCCCAACCATAGCTTTGGGACTCTACCCAAATGTAATGACTGTAGCAGTGAAACACGAAGAACATAGTACAGTTGTGTACACTTACCATAAATGTAGATGTTTGAGTGTATTCACTGTTGCAGTCCAGGTTACCCAACTGCCATCCCCCTTTCTCTGCTGGAACTTTTCTTTCCTTGTCTGATTTATACAACCTATGTGGTGTATTTGCATGTAGATGAAGGTAAAGTTTATATTGGTGTATGTATATATATATATATATATATATATATATATTTTGGCTAGCCTTTTAGGGGACACCTGACATCTGGGGCAAGAAAAACTGAAGAAAATGGCGTCGGCTGCTTCTTTTATACCCCTGATGACCTGACGTCAGGGAAGAGGCGACGGTGGCCAATGCAGGACCCAAGACTTTGGAATTCAGGCCGACTGAGGGCAACCTGTCAGCAGGATTACCCAAATGTAATGACTGCAACAGTGAATACACTCGAACATCTACATTTATGGTAAGTGTACACAACTGTACTTTCTGTCATGGCCAGCTTTCACAGTTGGTGCAGTCTTGTTCTCCCATTTGTTGATGTATCACATGACTAGTATTTCTTGTTACTACTTGGAGAGTTCCCCCAGTTCCAAGGCTGGCTCATTGCCCTTATCCCCTTGATGAGAGTAAGCATCACTTTTATGATGACGTGTCTTTTTCTTTTCTTCTGATGTTGATCCCACATGTCCCATAAATTGACAAACTGTGCAGGCAAGCTCCCAGGCAAAGGTCTGAGGCCTCTTTGTACATAGACTGGTTGGGGGGGGGGGCTCTTGGGTAAAGGGAAGTCCCACATTCAGTTTAATTTGAGTCACCCACCAGTGCAGTTCCCTTGCTATGATGGATGAAAAGGGAAATTGTTGGTCTAATGGGTGAGAATGTTGAGTTTATACACAGCTCTCAGATCCCACTGCATCTGTCATATATGGAGTTTGGCCAAGAAGAACAATCAATATGGTGGAAATCATGAATCATGAGACTCTTTCAAATTATCCGGGTATAGTGCTGGTCTTTATTGCCAATTCCTAGAAATAAATCCAGTTGTTCTCAACCCTTTCTGTTGGGAAGGTGGCAGTGTGTATGAAGGTGCCAAAGTGGGATCCCCTGAAAGACTGCAGTCTGGGAGGGCAACATAGAGGACTTTTTTTAGATTCAGAATAACTTTTTAACTACAGAAGCAATGGCTGAGATCAAGTATTTGGTGAAGACCCTTATTATGGTTGATAGTAAGGAGGCAGCCTGGTAGTCACAATACCCAGATAAGAATCTGAGAAAGTGCCTTTGAGTCTTGTGAATAAGGATTTGCAGGTAGACATCCTTTAGACCCTTGCTGACTATGTACATCTATGAGTGCAGGAGAGGCAGCAAAGCCTGCAGGGTAAGACTTTGGGCACCTTTAGGAAGTTGTTGAGCCTTGAAAGGTTCAAGGTTGGCCTCCTGGTACCCTCCTTTGTGGAAGCAAGAAATAGCCTGCAGTAGAATCCCTTGTTAATCTGACAGGGGCATCTCTTTTATGACTGTTTGGTTTAGCAGATCTGAAACAAATTGGGTGATGAGGTGATACTGGTTTCATGGTACCTGTGGGATGCTTGTGGAATGGGAGGAGGATGACCACTGTTGTCTGTAAACTTTCATCTGATGTTGTTAATCTTCTTTCCATTCATCACTGATGGGGGGGTGGGGTTCGGTTCCGAGCCCTCGGAACTGAGTCGGCCTTATTACCAAGCTCACTACAGCCAAAAAAACCTTCGAGCTAAGTCTCTACCCAGACTGCCCTTCTCCCTGTTACCTCAGATCTCGTTTGCCGAGTAGCCGTAAACCCGCATTTTAACCGAGCTCTCAACTAAGTGGAACTTTATTTGATATTTCTTTGGAACATTTTTGATATCTTCATACTTTATTGAACAAATAGTATTTATAGTGTCTTTTCTTCTGTCTAACCTTGTTTTTTTCCTCTCTACTCTACCCGTTGTTACCACTGGTAAACTTTCAAGTGCCATTGTTGGTACGGCTTTTCCTCCCTTACCCTTGTGGTATTTCTTCAATACCATAGCAGGTATTGTCTTTCCTGTTTAACCTATTAGCTTTGGCTTTTAGTAAGGTGTTTTCTTTTTTTTTCTCTCTACATATCAGTGTATTGCTGTATTTATGACTTCTTTGAATGGTGTTTGACTTTGTTCTAGTTGGATTATACAGTTGGCCTGTGGTATCTTTCTATCAAGATGTCTGATAAGAAGGGTACTTCAGGTTTTAGGCATTGTGCTTCATTTAATGACAAGTTACCTAATAATGATTCTCACAATGACTGTGTATACTGTTTGGGAGTGCCCCACCTTTCAGTGCAGCCTCTGTGTGACATTTGTCAGTTTCAGTCAACGCACTCTTAATGAGCACAAAAACAAACTGATCCTGATAGGGTTACTCAAGTCTCCCTTCTCAGAGGCCATTTCTGTGATGGAGGTCTCAAACCCTCCTGCTAAGGACAAAAAGAGATCCCACTCTGTTCCTTTTTCACCATCGGGTGATCAGGGCAAGCCTGGGAAATCAAAGATCCCAAAGTTATCTTCGGAGCATAAATCTGCCTCTATGGCTCTGTCTTCTTCAGCTCCAAGCATCTCGAAACCTTGGATGCCGGCATCAGTTTTGGCACCAGTCCTGTCTCTGGCATCGATCATAGACCTTACTACGCCTATTTCAAATTCGGCACCTGCGGCCACTTCGGCTCAGGGCCAATCATTTTGACTCCAAGTGCCACTTTGGCACTGAGCGTTGTACTGACTTCACTGGATTTGACCCCTTTATTTCCGGTCTAGAAACTAGAGACTTCGATGCCAGCAGACCTTGCACCACGGACCCAATACTCCCCTTCCATAGATCTGTTTCTGAGCCAAGCATATAGCCCCTTCATTGAATGTCCTGACTCCCCGTCCGGAGTATCCACTAGATACACCAGGAGCCTGTCGGAACACGACGTGGTGCATCTTGTGGACCAGCTGTTGTTAGCCAGGGGGATCCCCACACCTTCTAAGACCCATCCACCTGCAGGACTTGGGTTGACTTATCCACAGACTCCATCTTACACTCCTCCTTCGAACATCTCGGTTCCGACACCTTCTGCTCCGACATCCTTCTTGGAACCCATCACCTCAGCGCCTACAGTGTATCTCACTCTGGCTCCGAGTTTGTCCCTTTGGTCTTCGGTTCCCGCTGAACTGGTCCTTCCTCAATCTGGGGGTTTGGGGGAGGGGAACTTCAGCCTGAGGCATGGAGTAGTCTTTTTCCTCGGTTCCATCCTCGGAGCTGATAGCCACTTCCGCACTGATCCTGCTTGAGGCTCCACCCATGGGGGTGGGTTCGTCGGAGCGGGGTGTGACCCCAGTCCCGAGGTTGTCTTTCTCGGTTCCGGGCTCCCATCCATCTTCAGGCAAACCTGCCTTCCGTGAGATGGAGAGGGCTCTTGCTTCTGGCAGCACTCCGTTGATGTCGGAATCCCAGTTTTCGCACCCTGAGCTACAGCTGTCACAGACCACTCCTCTGGGACACCAGACAGAGAAACTGTAGGACACCCCTGTTCAGGGTACCTGCTCTTCCCGGTCCTCCTCAGAGACCCCCACTGAGGAGCCCCCACGAAAGAAGACATGCAAGAGGAAGCACATGGACTCACCCGAGGAGTCCTTAACTGAAGACATGGAATACGGTGATGGTGAATGGTCCCCATGGTCACCTCCTGATGATGTCTCCTTTGGAGACATTCTGAAAATGTTAAAGCAGAGAGGTGACTGGAAGCCTTCCAACCCTTCTTCTGAGGAGTCCGTGTTCCTGCAGGCTTTCCACCTCTTGGGTGACCCCACCTGCCGACGAGCTCGTCCAGCTAGTCGTGCAGCACGCTTGGAAGAACCCTGATTCCATTGAGGTGATCGCTTGGAGACCAGACAAAATTCTTTTCCCTTCCGAGAATAACCCGCATTGATCAAAGGGGTTACCAGTCGATGCTACGGTGGTGGTGGCGACCACGAAAAAGGACTTGGCTGAGGAAAGTCCTGCTGTCCACTCACCTAACAGGGAGTCATGGGCAGTGGACAGACTTTGAAAGCATGTTTTTGCATCAGGGATCTTTGCTATATGGTCCCTGAAGTATCTGGCACATTTTATGAGACTCCAGAGGGACTTGATCTCCGAACCCTCTGGGAAGCTCGCAGGACAGTTGTCTGATGAGGTCAGGGCCAAAGTGGCCTTGCAGCTTGCAACCCTGGAGTCAGTATCCAACTCGTCCATGAGATTGCTGTCACATGTAATTGAAGGGGTGGCTAGAGCAGCGGGTTCGGGCATTGTCATGAGGTGTCATGCCTGGATGGGCATTTGTGATCTCGCGGATCCCTTCAAGTCTTCCTTTCTGAATGCTCCCATCGAAGCTTCATCCATTTTTGGCTCCAAAATGAAGGACACTCTAGCCAGGTGCGAGCAAGACAGAAAGACCCTGTCTGCTGTAGGCCTACAGTTTTCCAACCCTCAACGTACCTTCTCCAGGAATCAGAGGAGTGGAAAAATGTGGCATAAAAAAATCTGAGGGGCCTTTCCATGTGGCACATGGTGATGATACCCCCAGAGGCAGAAGGGGTAACAATTCCAGAAGATACCCCTATAGAGACAGAAGGAGTCCTCGTAACCAAGGCTCCAGGGAGTCCTTCTCTGGTCAGCCTTACCAGTGCTAATGAGGAGCAGCCTGATTGCTTACCTCTGGAAGTAGTTGGGGGCTGTTTCTCTTTGCAACAAGCTGCCTGGCAGTCTATCACCACTGATCATTGGGTGCAGAGTATCATCACCAGAGGTTACACCATTCCCCTTTCTTGTCAGCCAAACCTTCCAAGAAAACTTCCTGATGTTTCACCCTGTCAAAGGGAAGAAGCAGCTTCAGAGATTATAAAGCTGTCTTAAAAAAGACTCATCCAACCAGTCCCACCAGACCAGCATGGATCCCGATTTTACTCAAGATTCTTTTTCGTGCCAAAAAAGACAGGGGACTGGAGATCCATTTTGAATCTCAGCAACTTAAACAAGTCTGTTACCCAAACCAAATTCCAGATGGTTACGGTTCAGTCCATTCTTCCCTTTTTAAGAGAAGGTGATTGGATGTGCTCTATAGATCTCCAGGATGCATATTACCACATCAAGATGGACAAACACTCCAGGAGTCTGCTGTGCTTCCAGCTAGTGGCCAGTCATTATCAATTTTGTGCCCTGCCGTTCGGTCTCTCTACAGCCCTAAAAATTTGTTCACAAAATGCATGGCAGTGGTCACGGCTCACTTGAGACTAAAACGATTCCGGGTGTTTCCATATCTGGATGACTGGCTCCTCACTGCCCCCACCGAGCATCTTCTGGTAACAGCACTGCATTATACTCTCTCTCTGGCAAAATTGTTGGGAATAACGATACATTGGGAGAAATCAAACCTTACTCCTACACAACAAATAGAGTTCATTGGAGCGGTGTTCAATACTCAATCCTGTTTGGTATCACTTGCAATTCACAGACTCCATCGATTGAGGCTTCAGCTCCGAATGATACTCTCTCAAACAACAGTTTCAGCAAGGGAAGTTCTTCAGGCCCTAAGCTCTATGGCAGCTTCAATCCCAATAGTGCCTCTATCAAAGCTACATATGTGGATCCTGCAGTGGCTCCTTCTTTGTCAATGTTTCCCAAACTATCACCCCCCCCCACCTCGGTTATCAGATTCGAATAACCAACTCCTACAAACAGGACCTGCTTTGGTGGACGAGGCCAGATGTTGAACATTTCAATCCCCTCAGCCCACAGCCATTGTGACCATGGATGCTTCCCTGATCAGGTGGGGGGGCCACTTCCAGGGAAAAACTGTCCAAGGCACATGGTCCACCTGCATATCAATCTTTGGAACTGAGAGCTGTGCTGTTAGCATTGTAGGCCTTCCATTCAGCTCTCCCTTCCGGGACATTTGCAATTCAGTCAGACAATATATCAGTGGTCTGGTATATCAACAAGCAAGGAGGAACCAAGTCCTACCCCCTATGTCTTGAAGCCGTGAGAATTTGGCAGTGGGCGATAGCTTCCAACCACTTTCTGATAGCAGTGCACATCCCGGGGAGCTCGAACGTGATTGCGGACAAATTGAGCAGATGCATCCTCATGCCTCACGA
The DNA here is from genome assembly GCF_019279795.1 of Protopterus annectens. Taxonomy (NCBI): domain Eukaryota; kingdom Metazoa; phylum Chordata; order Ceratodontiformes; family Protopteridae; genus Protopterus; species Protopterus annectens. The sequence continues at coordinate 1,227,518,929 of NC_056729.1, read as the reverse complement.
GTGGTCTCTCAACCCCGGGGTGGCGTCAGAAATCTTCAGCCACTGGGGCTAGCCTTGCTGTGATCTTTTCACCTCCCCATCGAGCAATAAGCGCAGCAGCTGTTTTGCCCTACTTCCCCCAGAGGGGGAGTCACTGAGGGACGCTCTAATCCACAATTGGCCCACGGGACTTCTTTACGCTTATCCTCTCATCCCCCTGATTCCACAATTTCTAAAGAAAGCTCTTCGGTTGAGATGCAAGGTGATCCTCATAGCCCCGCTCTGGCCTCGACAAGTTTGGTTTCCCTTCCTTCGGCCTCACCTCGTATACCCACCATGGATTCTGGACCCTCTACTAAATCTGATTACTTACCTCCAAGGGTTGAGTCACCCAAATCTGTCCAGTCTCAAGCTGACAGCTTGGTTTCTCCACTTCCACTAGTCGCCAGACAAGCTAATCTCTCCTCGTCTGTTCAAGACACCATTCTGGCCTCTCATAAACCATCCACCACAAGACTATATCAGAATAAATGGAAAAGGTTTTCCATCTGGTCAAAGGATAATATGCTAGACCCGTGTTCAGCTGCAGTGCTTCAATACTTAGCTAAGTGTTTTGATAATGGAGCCTCTGCCTCTTCCGTATGAGTAAATGCGGCAATCCCCAATTTTCCACAATGGTATAGATGGCAACCCTCTTATCTCTTTATGCCTATGCAAAGCCTTCCTCAAGGGGACCTCTCATATCAGGCCTCCTGTCAGACAGCCAGTGGAACTATGGAACCTCACTCTAGTCTTTCAGTCTTTGACTCAAAAACCTTTTGAACCTGCTGTGAAGTGTGACTTTGTCTTGGAAATCCTTGTTCTTGGTAGCCATCACGTCTGCCAGAAGGGTCTCGGAGCTGCAGCCAGTGTGTATCAAGAGGCCATATCTGGTCTTTCATAAAAACAGAGTATCACTTTGGATGAATCCATCCTTCCTTCCCAAAGTTGTTTCTGAATTCTCCATAAACCGGACCATTGATCTACCAGTGTTCTTTCCAAATTTTGCCAATAGTAGAGAGTACAGCCTTTGCTCTTTAGACGTACATAGACAACTGTGAGTCTACTTAGACAGGACCAAACTTATCCGCAAATCTAAACAGCTCTTCATCTCTTTTTCTGGACCCAGAATGGGAGAGGCTGTTTCTAAGGTTACATTATCAAAATGGCTAAGGGACTGCATATATTTCATCTATTCCCTCAGTAATGAACCTATGCCAAAAGTTAAAGCTCACTTCACTAGATCTATGGCAACATCTGTAGCTTTCCATTCCAGGGTTTCCATGGATGTCACCTGCACAACAACTACTTGGGCTAAACCTCATACCTTTATTAATCATTACAAATTGGACTTGGTCTCCAGAGGGAGAGCTGCCTTCGGCTCAGTGGTACTCAGGAATGTTCTTCCACAAGGGCCGCCCATGGACCTCAAAGTAGCTTGGTATTCTGTCCCATCAGTGATGAATGGAAAGAAGATTAACAACATCAGATAAAGAAGTTATGTCTTACCATAACGTTCCATCTGTGTTGTTCATCTTCTTTCATTCATCACTTCCCACCCTCCTTCCCCCACCAACGGCTCCTGGGGGATGCTTTGGGTCTAAGTGGTGCCCTAGCGTATTTGCACAGAAGTGGCCTCGGCTTTACTTCTCTTTCTCTAGCAAATTTGATCTGCGGTAACAGGGAGAAGGGCATTCTGGGTAGAGACTTAGGTCGAGAGTTTTTTGGCTGGCATAAGCTTGGTAAAAAGGCTGACTCGGTTCCAAGGGCTCAGAACTGAACCCCATTAGTGATGAATGAAAGAAGATGAAAAACACAGATGGAACGTTATGGTAAGACACAACTTCTTTTTTTGTTATTTTTAGCACCTATGCATCTATAGTGATGTCTTTCTTCTAACTTTTGGGTTATGGGCAGGGACCATGGGTGGAAGAGGCAGGAAAAGGGGGCAGATAGTCAAAACTGGTGTCTATTTTTTTTTTTGGGAGGGGGGCTTGGGATCCTTTAGGCTTTCCTTATTGTCCCCTTGCCACCTTTTCTTAAACTGACCCATCTTACATTTTTGTCCCTTTTAGGGGTAGTTTCTTTTAAATCTGGGAACAGGAGAAAAAGAAAAAGCTACTTCACTCCTTCTACGAGTTTACATATTTCGTCCATTTTTTAAATAATTCAGCAATAGAGCTTCCAAACAATAATTCCTTGTCTAGAGGAGCATTGATTAAATGAGCTTTGACATCCTCTGGTAGGGACTGGAACCTTTACTAGGCATGCCTTCTGATTACTGACCTGGTGGTAGTGGCCTTGGAAGCTGAATCAACAGTATTGTAGCCCCATTATGTAAAATGTTTGGCTACCTGACTGGCAGCTTGGAGAAGCTCCAAAAGTTTGAAACTATAGTCAGCATCAGACACTCTCTCTTTTTTGTCCCATATGTTCAAGGAGAGACAGCAAGAACTTTGTCATGCAGAACTGATATTTGATGGCCGTAAAAGAAAAGGTGGCCAAGGGATAGACCTTTTTACCAAATGTATCCAGGGCATGACTCTGCTTGTCACTGAGGAGTGACTTGGAGGCTGGGAGAGACTTTGCCCTTTTCTCAGGGTTTAATGACATAACAACAGGGTCAGGCAGTGAATTCTTACATAGGTATTTATGACTGTCCTTTACTCTGTAAAACCTGTCAGGTGTTTTGAGTATAGGGGGTCGAGAATCTGGAGCCTGAGATACAGCTACAAAGACAACCCCCAGAGTCTCCAGTAGTGGGCGAATGGTCACAGGATTAATGGCTTTTATTTATAGCAGTTCATAATATCTTTTCTGAATATTTGATTGAAGCTTCCCAACCTTCCACTTAAAGAATTCTTTCATTCTGGAGAGAGTTTCTCCAAATGAGATCTATTCGGAGGAAGAATCTGATGAAAGAATGTGTTCAGTATCAGATTCAAAACCAGCAGGGGAAGACATTTGTGAGGAGTAGTTTATTTCTTCCTCATTAAGGTTCTATGGATCATCTTCCTCGTCTGAGGAAGATTCCCTCTTCCTTTTCCTTTTACCAGGGGACTGGGAGAGGTTTGAGGGGTCTGACCAGACTGAATGGCCTGCAGGTCCATAAGCAGGCCTTAGGCTAGATTGAGCAAATGTTCTTGAGTGACTTGTCTCTTGGTTGTGTGGCAGGGCATAGGAGGAAAGGAGAGAATATACACCTGGATTTTTAAAATTTCTGTAAGGGGACATCCACCTGAGGAGATCAAGGAGCTATCCTGGGCTGTGGTACTTCCATGCTGAAACCCAGTACAACTTAGTGCGCCAGTACCTAGTGGACACCTCTCTTTTCCTCAGAAATAATAATTATATGGGTCTCTCTTCTCTAACAGCTTTAGGCCATACAAAAAGGAAGCATCATGCATAATATCAGCCCATTCCTACATATTCTGGTCCTGCACCATAGCAGCCTTCAAAGGAAAGTAGACAGCTGCTCCAGGGGCTGCAGATGTAGCCCACTGAAGACAGTTGTTTCAGACCAGCAATACAAGAAGGAGAAAAATTCTGTATCCTGCCCTTCCTTGCTTGACGTATCTCTATATGTTTTCTTATCTGGATGATTGAGAAAAGAAAAGGGGCCCACCAAAGACATGGTGAAATGCACCAAATCCTCAAAATGCTTTTCATGGTAAAGACCTAATGTATGTAGATAGCTGTGGCTGGTCTTAGGTGCAAAACCTTTGCCGATGTTGCGTATCTGGATGTCATGTTTGAGGCCAAGACATAAGCAATGAGAAAGAACAACTTTCCCTAGTGGGATACTTCTTTTTGCTTGAGTTTTGAAGCCATACTGAACAGAAATGAAGGTACAAATTGCACGGTGACACTGAGGTGTCTACATGCATGACCTGCAACAAGAAAGTTGTGAAGATGTCAAGGATATATACTATTCTTATGCCAGTGTACATTTGCACGCCTAGGGGTGGACTTACACTGCAAAGGGGGAAGGAAACTGAGCACTTGAAGACGGGTTGGAAATATGAGATACCCAAAGATGAAGTCCTCGAAGTAGTGAATACTGCATTTGATCTAATGAAGATGCTGATATAGCTTTACTCTTTCATTGTTTTTATTAGTGCAGTGGCAGACAGTTCATTTCATACTGCAATGTGGTAGAAATATTATCTTTAAAGGGTACTATGTGCTGTGCTTAGTTTATATTTTATGTAACCTTCTTTGTTTGAATTTTCTTTAGGTGCTTTCTGGATCGTTCTAGTAGCTGATAGTGAAGGATTTGTCCCTTTAATGTTCAAGTCTAAGCAAGAAGTGTTTATAAGAGATGGGTCAATCAAACAAGAGCGTTGTGGAGATCTTTCTAAAAAGCTTAGTAAACTCACCACTCAAGAAGACGCAAATCCAATACAGTAGCATATGCTAAAGCAGCTCCTGTTTTGTGCACATTCTGAATCAAAATTTCTGCCTCGAATCCTCAAAAGTAAACTGTTTAGAAAATGTCTTTTTCTTTTGTATAGTATGCAAGGAATATGAAAGATAAATCACTTGATTGTATAATTAGTTCACATCTTATATTGTACAGGAGCTATGGAATTTTTTTTTTTTTCTTGAAATGAGATCCTATTTTTCTGACTCTCACCTTGGTGAGTTCTGTAAAAGACATGTTATGTATTACACAGTACAGAAGCCTGTGTAACATGTTTTCAGTTTGTCCTTTAACCGTTTTTTTTTTTTTGGGGGGGGGGGGTGCAGACTATGTGCTTTTTATAAAGTAGAAGTGTGGGAAAGGTCTGCAGCCAAATAAAATGTTACTTGCTGTATTAAACAACATGAAAAGAATGGCATGAAGAGTGTCAAAATATCTGCATTGGACTTAAAAATATTCTTAAATGTACAATCACCTTTCAGCAGGTGACTAAGACAAAATATGTTTTCCCCTGCATGTCATATGAGAGGGTTGAATAGTGACTATATCCCCTATTCCTTCATTGGCCTCACCTTGTTTTATAAGTGCTTTGACTGATGAAATCTAAAACCTAGTCCTGAATGTGTCAGCATTGGTGTTGCATTTAAAATTGCTGGGTGCCCAGTTAGATGGATAGTTAACTGACGTAATGAGTTTAAAGCAGTTTTAGTTGCTAATCAGATGGATCAAGCATCAAGAGTCAGGTCTGAGACCGAAATAATGCAGATAAAGTTCTCTATATTGACAGCTAGGTGTTTCAGTTCTTCACAGTATGTAAAGACTAATCCAGTTTAAGAACTTTATTTTTTGTATACACAGAAAATGTGTGCATGTGTTTTGGGAGAGTATGTAGGTCAGTTAATGGCTGTTTTATCGAGGCTCTTGTCTGAAATCCTCTTATATTGTCTGCTGCTAGTACTTAAAAGAACTGTATTATTTATAGACATAATATGTGGAGCACATGAAACAAGATTACATGTATAATAATAAAATAAACAAAGAAAAAAAACCAAATAAAATAAACTTTCTAAATAATTGTGTATAAACCAGTATGGCAGATTTTTTTTTGTGATCAGTTTGAGTAGACACCATTGTTTCCCATAGTAATTCTTGCACTAATTGTTGGAGAACTCAGACATGCCCTAGTTAAAGAAAAAAAAAAAGAGGGGTGGTATTTGCCATTGTTGTTGCATCTCTTGGTGGAACAGTGCTGATGCATGTGCCTGTGAGTGATGGTAGCAGCCCCTCCATGAAAGTTGATTACATATGTACCTAGTTCTTTTCTATTTCCTGTAACTGAAGCAGAGCTCCTGATCAAGTTAAAAAATGCAGGTCTTTAAGAGACATGCACTTCTTCTTCTTCTTGGGCATCTAAGTTGCTATATACTGCTGCACACCTGTGCATCCTTGTGCTTCCCCTGCACACCTGATTTAGAGGTATTCATAGGTTTGTATGTTTAAAAATGGAGCTTATATTGTATTAATCTTTTAAAAGGGTGAATACCATAGCCCCATGTTTGTATTCCTTATTATCATTAAAATCATCCGGTGCTTTCTTAAAAGTAGACACAGACTTCCATTGCTTAACTGTGAGTTGTACCTTGCTCAATAATGTAGGCAGATGCCTTGTCACATACGAATCTCTTTTTTGTTTATGTTTGGTTTTAACAAAAATTTACTGAACCTGTTGTTATCCATTTGGGCTTTTGTCTACAGACATAGAGCTTCAAAAATAACTTGGTCTGTGTATTAAAGACATAATAATCATCACTTCTCAGGAGACAAAAGTGGCATTGAATACAGTGAGACCATCTTTAACATATATAAATAGATTTATAAGGCTTTACAACTATTGCTGTGAGAGCCTTTGGATTTTTTTCTTTCTGTAAGTTACACTGTACTCTATAATTGGCTGAGACAATGTTACATAGAATGGTACAATTATTCTCTGGATCCTCTTGATATTCTGTTTTAGATTGGATATCTCAAATGGTTTTCTAGCAATTGCAGATACATTTAGATTAAATCCAAGTTTGTTTTGTCAAAGTCTCTTACAGCTTTGCCCATTTTGTGTATATGAGAATCAGTTTTATAATTTTCATTCATAACATTTTCTGCATTTCTTTACACTGAACATGAGACTCTTGTGAGAGTGCTATAAATGTCATGTGTATGCCCCACCATGCTGCATCATTGTTTCTGTGTTTGTGGTAACAGTGCTTCCTACCTGCAATCAGAATATATTGTGCATTGCTGTTTACCTACTTTTAACTCTGTAAAGGAAGTACCACGTAGTTAATGGCTCAACATAAGCTTTGTGGTATTCTGTTGATTGTACTGCATTCTCTTAATTAAACCGTTTTTTATCCAGTTAATTGTATAGCAATTATTTATTTATGTTTTGCTGTTTTCTTTATTTTGCCCCAGCTGCCTGCTCATCATCTGTCCCCTCCCGGGTCTATATTATATCATTGAAAATGCCTACCATAGAATGGCATTTTATCAGAAATGCCATTCTTCAAACCCCCACACCCCTGCTAATTATATATATATATATATCAACTCCAAGATCACCCTGCAGTACGAAAAGGGCAAATTTTGTGATCCCCACCTTTATACGATCTGAATCAGAATGGTTTGACGAACAGTATGTTAGATTAAATGCCATTTGATGATGTTCATCTTCGATGAAATAATAGGGACCCGGCCCCTCCCAGCCAATCAGCCCATTCATTCCCGATCATTAGGGAGAAGGTCAACTGGGAAGTGCCATCATTTGAGCAGCCATCGGGGTGGCTTAGCCTTTATTCTTATTTATTTTAACATTATCTTACCAGGATAAATCCAACTGGATGCAAAGTGCCCGTTTTCAGTGGAGTCCTGGGGAGAAAAGCTCCAAGGAAGTTAACAGAGTACATACATAGTTTAGATAACAATAAAAAAAATGGTATACAAGTTAAGAGAAACAAAGAAGTACAAGAACAATTTTGAAAAACAATAAGATAAACAATAAGATACTGAGGAGTAGAACCCCTATTTGCAATATTTACAAAAAAAAATACATATTACGTGAGTATATCAGGTGAAAATATAGTGTATGCAATGGAGGCATACAGTGGGTCACTTATATGGAGTAGTGGGTCTTCAAGGGGGGTCTTTGCAGTTACAAAGAGGGTTAGCATAGAGGTGTGAATTAAGAAGGCCCTTGAAGGTGCTTGTGTGACTTTGTAGCCTGAGTTCAGGTGGGAGGGTGTTCCATACTTTAGCAACATCATAAGAGAATAGGGCCTCCCCAGCGCTGTTATTGCATGGGTTGATTTCAATCAGGTTTTTGTTACATGAATGTCGTTCCCTTTTGGGGTTGTGAAAGTTTAGTATGTCAGCTAGGGCAGGGCTTCCCCTGCTATTGCTGGATTTCATGCAGAAAGGGGGCATTCCATGGGAAGACTAAACTGATTGCCCCTAAGTTCCACAAAGGGCATTGCCAGCAAACCACCCTGCCTTCCTATCTTCAAGCATGGGTGGCAGTTTTTCTGGTCTCCCTCAGAGAAATCATAGCACCACTTTTGCTCAGCAAGGGCCCGCAACCATTCCCTCCCACAGAAGAAATAAGCAGGCCATACCTTCATTCCTCTCTCTCCAGTGCCGGATCCTCTAATGAAACCCCTTTTGCCTGGGTCGCATGCAGCCCAGGCAGTTATAACAGTTCAGTTTTAAGTGTTTCGGATATCCAGTTTGTCTTGCATGCAGAATCGTGTCAGTAGTATTTTCTAGATCCAAATATGCTGTTTGAACCTTCATCTGTGTCAACAGTATCTTGTTCCAAGAAAGTTCCAAAAGTGTTAGCAAGTTAAGAATGCAGGACTGTCCCATTAATAAAGCTATATTTGTTTTGATACAGGAACAAGAAGTCTCACATTTCTTTCAGTAACAAATCCCTGACCACCTTACTGCCAGTTCCATTCCTGCACTTATTCGCATATGTAAATTTTTAAACAAAAAAACTGTAACCAGAGCACGTTTTTAACCATAGTTCCTACTTGTAATTATAGTCATTCTAGTTCATTATTGAATGATTATTTGAATATACATTCTGTTGTCAACAAAAGTTCTGTTCTTTCTGACCTAATTTGAACTATCTAGTTTTCAATACAGAAACATGGTGAGACATGAATCCAGGTCCTATTCTTTCTGCTTTAATTTATTCCAGGTTATAAGAGTTTTCACTATGCTAGATTGTCCTGGGGGTAGGATTGTTATTATTCACAATGACACTTTAAAATTGAGTCATACTAAGACTGTATGCACCACCTCCTTTGAATATGCTTTAGGCCTTGGTCCATCACTTTGGTGACTTCGTCATTTATTGCCCACCTGGTAATCACAGACCTTTTCTACAGGAGTTGGTTGATTTATTCCTGTCACATTTGCTAACCTACCTGTGTCAGATAACTTCAGGTGATTTTAAGATTAGATTAGATGACTTCTCAGTAGTCTTTGCTAAAGTATTTTTGTCAATTACAAACAGGTTTGGTTTCGCACAGCACATAGATTCTCCTGTGCATTTTCATGAATGTACATTGGATCTTGCCTTACAGTTAGATATATCTGTTTTTAATTTGGAAATTTGTCCTATTACTTGGTCTGACCAGTCTACCATAGTATTTACTCTTAACTGTCTAGTCTGACATTCTCCTGATGTCTGTCTTGCTTCAGGTTGGAGGGACCCCTTCTCTTGTTCCCCAAATACTTGTGTCTGCTATACTTTTGTTCTCATTCTCTCCAGTGATCCTGATGAGCTTGTTCTTACATACAATATTTTGTCCCCACTCAGCTTTGGCCAGTTAATGTAGCTCCACACGAGCCGTGGTTTAATTCTTTCCTTCAATCCCTACGAAAGACTGGTCACAGACTTGAGCATAAGTGGCATTAAACTGGTCTTTTAGAAGATAAACTTGCAATAGATAATCACTTCTATATGTATCATTTTAATGTCTGTCATTCTTAATCTGCTTTTTTCCCAACTTACTGCCCAGGCACCTAACAAGCCAATGGCCTTATTTAAAGTGATCGATCATCGTTTTAATCCTAGTTGCATAGATACTATACAGTCCTGTTCTTCTGATCAGTGAGAACTAATAGCATTCTACTTTTATGTTAGTATTTTCTTATCAAATCTTCTTTACCTACTCACCATTTCTCTTATTCTACTTTTGGTCACAGCGAGGAGTTTTTATATTTAGTGTGGGAGGAGTTTGCCATTTCTGACATGTCTGACCTGTACTGTTTGATCTCCAGCATGCATAATACTGCTTGTGCTTTACACCTTTGTCCAGCTTGGCTTGTGGTGACATTCCTCGAGGCCATTGGTCCACTGCCCCCTCCCTTAGGCATGGGTTGTTTCCCTCTTTTTTGAATGAGGCTTTAGTGATCCCAATCCTCAAAAAGGCTGGGATTGATCCTGATGATCTCGACAATTGTCATCCTGTCTCAAATCCTATTCTTGGGTAAGCTACTCAAGAAAGTAGTTTGCACCCATTTGGAGCTATTTTTGCATAGTCATGCCATTGTTGATCCATTCCAGTCTGGATTTAAGGCTAGGCATAGCCCTAAAACAGCTCTTATCAAAATTTTTAATGATCTTGTTGCGAGAGATCTGCATCATTACTCTGTTTTGGTCCTCCTTGATTTCTTGTCACCATTTGACTTGGTGGGCCATACTTTTCTTTTCCTCCTTTGCTTACTGTGACACCCCATCACTGGCCCAGTAATCAAGGAGCTTTTTGTTCAGTTTTGGAATGGCCCAGCCAGAGCCCAGACTTCAATCCAATAGAAAATCTGTGGGATGACCTAAAGAGGGCTGTGCACAAGAGATACCCTCGCAATCTGACAGATTTAGGGCACTTTTGCAAGGAAGAGTGGGCAAATATTGCCAAGTCAAGATGTGCCATGCTGATAGACTCCTACCCAAGAAGACTGAATGCTGTAATTAAATCAAAAGGTGCTTCAACAAAGTATTAGTTTAAGGGTGTGGACACACAACAAAGTATTAGTTTAAGGGTGTGCACACTTATGCAACAAGTGTATTGTATGTTTTTTATACTTTTTCCTCTAACAGATTTAGTTTTCAATTGAATTGTACAGGTTATAGGTCACATTAAAGGTGGCAAACGTTTTGAAATGATTTATTGTGGTCTCATTTTTTTATATCACAAAAACCTGGCATTTTATCAGGGGTGTGTAAACTTTTTATATCACTGTAAGTATGTGTGTGTATATATATATATATATATATATATATATATATATATATATATATATATATATATATGTGTGTGTGTGTGTATATACACAGTGACAGCAGAATTCAAAAATCACAGGAAATATTTAAAACATTTCAGGACAATCTCAAATAAATAAAGAAAAATATCTAAGCTGGTGCTGCGGTAGCATTGTCGCCTCACAGTAAGACGTTATCCTGTTCGATTCTCAGCTAGAGCGTCTTCTGTGTGGAGACATGCATGAATGGGCGTACCTTCATTGAAGGTTGTGCGTCAGGGCCAGCAACTCGGCACGTAAAAATCTACTGCCAATCATTAGCGGACCGGAGTTCCGCTGTGGCGACCCCTAAAAGGGAAAAGCCGAAAGACACAACAATCTAAGCTAAGCTTTTCTATATTCCTAACTATAGCTAAGAGAATTACTATAGCCTAGCACACTCACTTAATTAGAGCAGCATGACAGATGTGGTGAGTGAATCTTGATGTTGTTAGGTCAGAGACAAAATACAGAATGTTCTCTCTCTCTCTTTCTCTCTCTTTCTCTCTCTCTCAGAGACTTCCCAAATTAATATCTCAAATATTACTGCTGGGATAGCTTGCAGAATGACCTCATTTCTTGTCATCTGACTCTATTCCAGGTAAATCCCCCACTGCTGAAAATTAGCAGTATTTAGCATCTACCTATGAATATACATATGCAGGGGCTTTCCCTCAGATCTTTGCAGATCCTGGAAGTCATAAAATAATTTACATTCCTCCACATTTTTAAAGATAATATAGAAAAATTTTGTAGTACAGACATTGTCCCCTGCTGCACTGAAACTGAAATGATCTGAGGAAGACAACAGTCGAAAGCGCTTATCGGATATCTTCAAGGGACAGTTTTGAGCTTTTTTATTTTTCATTTTATTTCAAGTTGAAGTTTTATTCGTATTAAAGGACTACATTTTAATTGGAACATTTGTGGATTTCATTGATTGGCCATCCTTGAGTGGATTTTCTGTCTTTTTTCTGCCAAACAAAACTGAAAGATAACATCTTTTATTGTGTGGCCATGAAGTAATGTAACTTCAGCTATTTTTTTTTTTTTAAGTTAACCTCCTGGGTCCCAGTTTCCATTGTTAAAATACATACATCTAAAACAGTTACAAAAGTGTATATACATTTCTGTTCTTTTCCAGTAGTGTACACTGTGGTTATACATTTAAGCTCAGTACTTTGTAAAATACCTTTTCAACACACACTTCTGTACCAACAGTTTGATATACACATAACATACAATTCTAATACATTTGTAAAACAAGTATCTTATATGAATCTTGTTGATATTCACAAATGACATATAATTATTTACAAAACTCCAGCTAGTTGGGCTAGTAGTATCTCACTTTATGACACCATTTGGATCATGAGCTTCCACAGAGCTCTGTTCTTGGTCCACTGCTTTTTATCATCTATTTATTGCCTCTAGGATATGTTATCCATTCAAGAGATTTGCAGGGCTCTGTGTCTGCCCTTACTTCCTTTTCTTATGATCTGGAACTTATCCCTATCTGGATAGTCATTAATACGTTCCTAACACCTCTACGACCATGGCAATGGCAAGTCATGCTACCCTGAGAAACGTCTCCCTTCCTGTTTTATCACCCAGTGTTACTTATTGTGGTGAGAAACTTAAATTTGTGTCTAAGATACAGTATCTTGGGGTGATTCTTGATGGTAGTCTGATGCCTAAGGACCATATTTAGCTGTTAAATCATCTTTTTGCCACCTCCAGAACATCACCAGTGACCTCCCAACAGCAGTCTTTGCCATTATGTCTTTTCAGCTGGATTACTTGCAGTACTTTACTTGTTTGTCTCCCTGACACTGATATTGCTTGCCTTCAACTTGTGCAAAATTCTATTACTCGCTTGCTAGAACTCCAAGACATCACCACAGTGCACCTACTCTTCAGAATTGACCCTAACTCTCTATTAAACATTACATTACTCACAAAATTATTATTTTGGTATACCTTTCCCTTCACAACTGTGGTCCACCTTACCTACAAGATCTGTTACGTGGTTATGAACCATCACATTTTGTACAGTGATTTGGCTCAATCACTTAAACCTGAAATTGAATTTTAAACCTTTTGAGTTAGTAATTATCTGAATACCCCCTCTTTTATGAATTGGAATTACTATATGTTGTTGCATTCCACAGTAATAGTTCTTAGGTTCATAGGCTGGTACTAGGCTGTCAGCCCTAGGGCCTATACAAGCCTAGCCATAACAATTCCCTGGCTATTTTTTCCCACAGTATTTACTTCTCTGGACCCCTATCTAGCAGGGCAACTGACATGATCCCTGGGGAGAATTTCCTATCTCCATCCAATCGTCAAGGTTCCTTTTGAAGACGGCCAAAGAGGCGCTCTGCTTGACATGTATGGGCAGTCTGTTCCAGAGTCTGGGGAGTCTGTGGGTCAGGAACCTATCCCTTCAGCATGTTTTGTTCATTGTGATGGCAAGGTTTAGATCCCTGGAACATGTGGCTCTGAGGGATTGGGATTTCTTTAAGTGTAGCTTGTCCAACAGCTCTGGGTTTAACATGGCCTTGTATGTTAAGCAGAGATCGCCTCTGAGTAGATGATATGTGACAGAGTATAGCTGGAGTTTTTTTAAACGGTCAGCACAGGGCATCTGCTGTAGGCCTATGATGGTTTTAGTGAGGCATTTCTGCAGCCTTTCCAGTTGTTGCAGATGTCTTAAGAGGTAATACCAAATGGGGCATTGTATTCTGTAATGGGTCTAATGAGGGATGAGTACAATGGGACAATGACCTCCTTTTTTCTGGATGAAAAGCCCGTAGTGATGAGGTGTGCCACATAAAAGGATTTCCTGACTGTTGCGGCAATGTAGTTATCGAAGGTGAGACCAATGTCCACCTGTGTCCCTAAGTCTCTTATCACACTTTCAATGTTTAGTGTACTGCCACCTATGTGGTAATTCACGGGTACATGTTTTTTTCCCAAAGGGGATAACTATACATTTCTTGGCATTGAGCTTGAACCCATGGCTCTGGCACCAAGCATCTCTTTCTGTAAGGCACTTTTGTAGGATATCTACATCATTTGGGGATTCAATAATGGCTCCCAGTTTGCAGTCATCTGCAAACTTTGTTAGGCAGAGTCCCTTAGTGTTGACCAATACTTCAAAGAAGCAGATGCCAAACAAGAGCTGTCCCAGGACTGAACCCTGAGGTACTCCACTTGTCACTTGTCTGGAGCTGGATTTGGAGTCAGTTACTTTTACAGTGTGGGTTCTGTCAGTAAGCCAGTTGGCAACCCATCGAATGATGTAGTGATTAATGCCCAGCTTAGTAAGTTTATTTATGATTTCAGAGTGCGGGTGGTGTTGAAGGCCTTGGCGAGGTCTAGATAGGCTGTGTGGACCACCTTACCCTTGTCCACAGCTCTGGAGACTGATTTGAAGAAGTCAGTCAGGTTCAGGAGACAAGATCGGCCCTTCACGAACCCAAACTGGGTAGGGTTCAGTGTTTGAAGGTTGCCAATGTCTTTGTTTATAAGTTCCATGATAATACATTCCATGGCCTTGCAGATCAGGCTCGTCAGACTGATGGTGCTGTAGTTCCCAGGATCCAAGGTGGATCCCCCTTGTGGAATGGGATAACTGTAGCTGCATGCCACTCAGTGGGCACAAAGCCTGAGGTGAGGCTATGATTAAACATGACACTTAGGTGAGGTGCCAGTTCATTTTGTAGTTCATGTAGTACACAGCCCGGGATGTCATCTGGTCCGATGGATCCTGTATTCTTAGCTTTGGAGAGTACGATTTTTACCTGTTTGGCCGTTATTACCAGAATTTGGCAATCTTCTGGTATTGAGATAGGCCCTTTAGGGGGTGAGGGGGGTGAAGTTGGCACTGAATTGATCTGCCAGGATATTGGCAATATCCTTGGGATCAATATATTTAATGCCATTCTGTTGTAGCTCAGAGCAGATCTGAGCATTACCATTTAGATTCTTGACATAGCTATAGAATGCCTTGTGGTTGTCTTTGGAATCTTTGGCAATTTTGTTTTCGTAACTAGCTTTGGAGGGTTTTATGAGGGATCTCAGCTTTTTTCTGGGGCTGGTAAGGGAGTTTTTTGCATCCTGGGATTTTCCTCTATTCTGTAACAGTTTCTTCCTTTTGTTGTAAAGTTTGTTTATGGCAGGGGGCCACCAGATTGGCTTCCTTTTTTGGAGGAGAGCATCTTGGTTCTATTTGGGATGGCACAATTCATGCATGAGTGGATGTGCTCGCACAGTGCCTTAGTGTAGGATTCAGCAGTCAAACTTTCAGTTCCGATCTGCATGGGTGCCATGAAGTTTGTCACTTCTGACTTGAGTAGCATGAAGTTGGCTTTGGAGAAGTTTTTACAGAGGTTTCCTTACTGGGGGGGTGGGGAGGGATGTGGATGCCAAGGGTGATTAGCTTATGGTCAGACCTGACCAACGAGAGGGTGACCATAGGTGTGGAGCATCAATTTCCCATGTTGGTAATGACCAGGTCTAGGATATTGGAACCCCTAGTGGGATTATTGATTAGTTGATCCAGGGCATTGGAATTTATGAATTCCAAGAACCGTTGGGCAAATGTGTTCGTACACAAGTAGTTTTGCCAGTTAGTGGCAGGATAGTTGAAATCACCCAGTATTAGGGTGTTTGGTTGTATCTTAATATTTCCAATATGTTTAGAAAGGTGTAGTGAGAATCTTGGGGCATGGTGGGGGATCTGTAGCAAGCTACAATTTGGATTGCAGTCTTACCTAGTGTTAGTTGCACCTGGAGAATTTCAGATGCATTGTGTTGGACACTAGCTAGTGGTAGCCCCTCTTTCGTGAATTGGAATTACCATATGGAGATGCATTGCAGAGTGATATATGGTTTGTTATCATTGTAATAGGCCTGTACATCAGAAGAAATCTCATGAATTCTGTCTAGACTGGACCCAGTTCTAGTTTACATTTTTAACTTACCATCATGTGTATTGGAACTAACATGATTGTCAGTCTTGGATAAAATTTGTTATAGCAATTTAGCAATCATAAAAAAGTTTAAATTGTTTTTTTTTTCAAATTTCTTCAGCTTTGGTGCTTGTCTTTTCTTTTTTTACTCAAAAAGATTTTTATTACATTTTTTTCCATATCTTCAAATAGATTGAACCATAAATAGTGAAACATAAAATAATATAATCAACTAGTCAACTATTTACAAAAGAAACTATATACAATTGCATAAGTATACAATCTATAACATCATGTTTCCATATACTATATGCAATTTGTATTAAGATGCTGTGCTGACTAATCAGGTCAATTTGTTTTGTCCAATATTTTGTCAACTTTCTGCCAATAAATGATGTTATCTTATCAGTTCTTTTCTTTATGGTTGCTACTTCCATTCAAGACACAAAGACTGCAATTTTCTTGAAATCTTAAAAATTTGGTGGTGCTTTATTCTTCCAGTAAGTTGTTATGGCTTTACGTGCAATGGCAAGAAATGTCCACAGTAAAGGATATTTTAATTTTGGGACACATTGCGGTATGGGTAGATTAAACAAAACTAATGACTTGGTTAACTGAAAAGTATCATTAGAATTGTTTGAAAGAAATTATTTCAAACCAATATTTATTCAGTGAATGACAACCAAAAAGTATGTGCTCCCAATCTGCTTTTGTATGCATCTTACATCTCCAGCAATCAATATGCTTCTTATATATTAGTTCTAATTTATGAGGGGTTAGAAAGGATCTATGTAGGAATTTCCATGCATATAGCTTCCACTGAACTGACTTGGTGGTAAGGCTTGGTGATAAAAGCATTTTTTTTTTTCATTTTTATCAGGATCCTTTTGATTAACCTGATTATAATTCCAATAACTATTGTTGGTATAATTCTTTGTTTCTTTAAGTGTCTTATGAATTTTGGATAGATATTGTCCTTTATAAGTATTATTTATTGAAAGTATCCTAAGATTTATGAACTTAGGAGTATTATTTTTAAAAGTTGGTGTCATCAATTCCAGCTTATTTGTGATGTATTGTCTTATTTGTTGTATTGGTAGCCACAATTTATCATCTAACTCAAATTTCCTTTTGATTTGATTTGGTGTGAGTAATGTATTGCCACTGAGTATCTGATACCAATAAATCCCTTCTTTTTTTTTTTTTGAGTTCTTTAATTACATTGGAATCAGAGGTAGTTGTACATTATTTTGTACAAGCTATAAGATGTAATATAAAAAATGTCTTTATATCTGGGTTCATGTTTATATATTTTCTAAACAGTATTATTGTTTTATTAACAGTTATATACTTAGTTTTTATAGTTTTATTAAATATGTTATCTGTTATGACATAAAAGACTTTTGTTGAATATATATTATATTGTTAATGGGCTGAGTTACTAATGATATTACACATAGATTCATGAACTAATTTCCATTTGGCTGTATAGGTTGAGGTCAGCCATAAAGTAACTGTTTTAGTAATAGATGGCAATGAATAAATATCTATATCTGGTAGATTAATTTCACCTTTCTCCCAACCTTTTAAATGACTGGTAAGCATGATTCTGGGCTTATTGATAAACCAAAGGAAATTCACTTTATTGTATTGCTGTATTATTTTCTTAGTAGGAGGGATGGAAATTGATTGTATTTAATATAACAATTTCAGGAAAATGATCGATTTAATTATATACAACCTATCTTCCATTGTATAAAACATCTTGATCCATTTCTGCATTAATGATTTTAGTTGACTTAGTACATATGAATACAGTTAATTTTTATTGTTTCTCTAGTGTTGCTAGTTAGTAAGATTCCTAAGTATTTGATTTTATTATCAGGTGCTAAGTACTTAACAAAGTCATTATTTGGTTCCCTTTTATTTGAGTTAATTAATAAAATTATAGTTTTGATTTCATTAAATACAAGACCAGAAATAGTTTGAGAGAAGTTCATTGTTTGGAATAATTCAGTTAATGATTTATCTTTATCAGATATTGCCAACAGGATGTCATCAACAAATAATTGTATTTTCATTTCTAAGTTGGTCCCATTTACTATGCCTTTAATATTTGTGTTCATTCTAACGTAGTTAGCAAAAAGATCAATTGCTAATGCAAACAGTAAAGGTGAAAGTGGGCATCCTTGCTTAGTTCCTTTTCTAATAGTTATAGAAGTAGAGAGACATGACCCAATATTAACATAGGCCAGAGAATTTTCATATAGTGTTTTAATTAAGAATGTGAATTGTTGTGAAAAACAGATTCTTCTAGTACCACCAGTAAATGATTCCAGTCTATTGAATCAAAGGCGCTATTGATGTCTAGACTTACCAGAGTCATGTCTCTCTTACTTGAATCAACGTAATCTATCAAGGCAAGAATTCTTTTAATATTATCGTAGGTGTTCCTATCTTTTATAAAACCTGTCTGGTCGTGATCAATTAATGATGGTAATATGTGTTTAATTGTCTCTGTATGTATTTCCATAAACATTTTGTAATCTACATTTAACAATGAAATGGGCCTATAGGAAGAACATTCTGAGGGATTTTTTTTCAGATTTCAGAATAGGTGAAATTAAACTATATTTCCAAGAAGGTGGAACTAATATTCCTTGTTTAACCTGGTTAGAGACCTTCAACAATAGCATTTAGCTTCCTCGGACAATAACTTATACATTTCTGGTGTTATGTTGTCATTTCCTGGTGCTTTATTGGGTTTCAGATTTTCAATTTGATTCTGCAACTCGGACATTGTTATTTGCTTGTCAGTGTGTCTGCTCTGTTGTTCCTGTATCTTGAGGTTTATATTAGTCTGAAGGAAGTTTCTAATTGTTTCTTTCGATTTCATCTCTATGTTGCTAGTATTAATTTTTTGATAGTGCGACTGAAATGTTTCTAGTATGCTGTTTAAGTCTGAGACTTTCTTATTAATGTTGGGATTATATATTTCTTTTATTTGATTTATTTTAATAACTTTCTTAGTTCTATTTGCTATTTTCCTTTGATTCTTCAGATTTATTGAATAAGAAATAAGTTTGATTTTTTTTTTTATTCTATCATTATGTCTTGATGTAATATTTTAGTATATTCTTTATTTTTCATTGCTAAATCATTAGTTAATTGACTATGTCCTTTTTGTACATTTATATTAAGTTTAATAATATCTATTTCCTTTTGAAGTTCAGTTAATTGCTTGTCCCATTGCTTCCTTTTATTTTTGTACCAAGTTAATGTTCTTCCATCTATGTATACTTTTAATGCATCCCATACATAGGTTTCCGAAGTGTTTTCATTTATGTTTAATTCAAGAAGTTGTTATAATTCTTTTATATAAAATTCTTTAAACTCTTTTAGATTTGTTATATAGGATGGTATTTTAGTGATTGCCACCTTTTGTTTGTTATGAACTTCTACTTCAAAAGTAATTGCATTGTGGTCTGTTACTGCTAAGAAAGATGGCTATTTCCTTTGATATATACTCTGTTCTTGAGTGTGTGTGTTATATCTATGTGAAAAGAACGTATAATGCAGAGAATCTTTGTCTGCATATTCATTAACATCTTTAAGATTATATAGTTCAACAAATTCTGCTAGTGTTTTTGATGTTGCAGTTTTCCTTCTGGTATTTATAAAGTCAGTGTCTTTATCATCAAGTATACAATTGAAATCCCCCGCTATTATCAAGTTCCCTTTGGAGTGCTGGATTACTTCTTCTAACTGTTTAACTATACTTGCACTCAAGCCAGGTATCCAATAAAAGCATACAGTTTACCATTTATTGAGATAGTTGACATACAAAGCATTCCAGATTTATCTTGATATCAGCTTATTATTTGTGGCATAATGACAGAATTTTTCCATGAAATCATTACCCCTCTTATTTTTTTCATATGTGATGAACTTGTTAATACTGTATAACCATTGAAGCTGAGTAAATTAAGGTTTTCAGTTAATAAACATGTCTTTTGCAGAAATATCAGTTCTGGGTTTATAGTTTTAATATATTTAAATACACTTAGTCTCTTACAGTTATTATTCAACCCATTAACATTAATTGAGATCACCTTCATATTTAAATACTTCTATATGTAGATTTAATTTAACTTGTATTCGATTAGGCAGAATAATGTATAAAAGTCCTTGTTCGTGTGCAACTGTGAATAAAAAAAAACTGTTTTAGTTTCCTTTTACTTTTGACTAATATACTTAGGCAAATAAAAAAATATATATAAGAAACATTGTAGTATCAAAACATGAACCATGAACCCCTTTCTATCCACGGGGTTATTATAACCCCTACACTTAAGATGAGAAAGTATCAAAGTGTCCCTCTCCCTATCGCAGGTACTATACTCCAAGCCTAACAAGTCATTACTTGTTAGTCAGAAAGTGTGTTATCATTCTACAGTGGATATAATAAGTGTACACACCCCTGTTAAAATGCCAGGTTTTGTGATATAAAAAAAAACGAGACCACAATAAATCATTTCAAAACTTTTCCTACCTTTAATGTGACCTATAACCTGTACAATTCACTTGAAAAACAAACAAATCTGTTAGGGGAAAAATATAAAAAATAGAAAACATACAATAAGCTGGTTGCATAAGTGTGCACACCCTTAAACTAATACTTTGTTGAAGCACCGTTTGATTTAATTACAGCATTCAGTCTTCTTTGGTAGGAGTCTATTAGCATGGCACATCTTGACTTGGCAATATTTGCCCACTTTTCCTTGCAAAAGCACTCCAAATCTGTCAGATTGTGAGGGCATCTCTTGTGCACAGCCCTCTTCAGGTCACCCCACAGATTTTCTATTGGATTTAGGTCTGTGCTCTGGCATGGCCATTCCAAAACTTTAATTTTCTTCTGATGAAGCCATTATTTTGATGATTTGGATGTATGCTTGGGGTCACTGTCATGTTGAAAGGTGAAATTCCTCTTTATCTTCAGCTTTCTAGCAGACACCTGAAGGTTTTGGGCCAAAAGTGACTGATATCTAGAACTGTTCATAATTCCCTCTACCTTGACTAAAGCCCCAGTTCCAGATGAAGAAAAGCAACCCCAAAGCGTGATACTGCCACCACCATGGTTCACCGTGGGGATGGTGTTCTTTTGGTAATGTGAAGTGTTGTTTTTGTGCCAAACGATGTTCATCGTGCATACAGCTGCAGTCATTACAGATAGGTTATCCTGCCGTCAGGCAGGTCCTCGGTCGGCCGAATTCCAAAGTCTAGGTCTGGCGTCGGTTGTCGTCGCTTCTTCCCTGACGTCAGTGCGGCAGGGGTACAAAAGAGGCAGCCGACACCATTTTCTTCAGTCTTTCTTGCCGCGCGGTGCCTGAAGCAGAAGCAGTTCGCAAGTGCCGGTCGGCCAGCTCCTGAGATTTACGAAAGTATTTTAGCCGAAGTCTTCTTGAAAGCTAAGTACCCCGTTGGGGAAACTTTTCTTGCCTCAGACCGATGTCAGACAAAGTTAATAATTGCATTTCTTGTGGGAAGTAAATACTGCATAAGGATTTCCACTCTTTCTGTATACCTTGTTTAGGCCCAGACCACGACGTCTCGGCCTGTCGTTTTTGTTGTAGATTCAATAAGCGCACTATTAAGCGCCTGGCAGAGTTCGCCCTTTATTATTTTGGCAAAAAATTTAATTATATCATGTCGTCGGATACTCCGACTCCAGTTTTGAGCAAAAGACGCAAAGATAAGGACCGACATCCGAGGTCCGCACCGACTACTGAGACCACGCTTAGGCCGACTACCAGTTCTCCAGTTCTCAGCGAGGCACCTACGCAGCCCCTGAGTACCGATGACACTACATTACCGGTGACTACAGTACCCGAGGTTGCAGGCTCCTCGGTCCCCATTCCTACTGCAGATACCGACGCCACTCTTGGCGGGGAAACTCAGAATTTAGACAGGCCTGCCATTTCTCAAGGTGTCTTCAGGCCTTCCTCCTTCTCTATTAAAGCTTTCACTAAATCTAAAGCAGCCATGAAAACCAAAAAACAGGGTCCTCAGACCTCCTCTCAAGGCCCCATGCCTAAAAAGCAGATGCTTAAAATGGCTGAGGATTTGATTACTCTTATCAGGGGTTCTCAACCCCCCTCTGACAAAAGACCCAGATTAGAGGAAGACTACCCTTCATCAGATCAAACTTCTATTACCTCAGAACACTCTGAGGACCAGGATTACGCCTATTCACCTTTTGAAGACTCTGATGCTGAGGAGTCTATTCCCTCGGTCTCCCCCCCTGAGGACTACTCTTTTGGGGAAACCCTGCATACATTGAGGGAACACTTTCACTGGGAAGGTCAAGATTACTCAGATTCCAAGAAAAGGCTCAGGGAATTTCTTCTGCTCCCCCAGCATAGGCCCCTGGCTATCCCTCCTGTTTTAGATATATTGGATGGTGTGTACACAGAAGCCAGCCTTAATCCAGATTCTTTACCTCCAGCTCCTGTTAAACCAGACAGGTATTACCGGGTTCCTGATTCTCACCAGTTCCTATATAAAAGCCATACTGCTGACCCAGAAACTATTTCACAGGGTCCCAAGGGAATTAAGGCCTCTACTGCTAAAACCCATTACCTTCAGAGAGAGATTCCAGAGCTTTAGAAAGGTGGGGGAAAAAGGTGTATACCTCGGCCACTTTAACCATGAGGGCATTAAACTGTCAATTCCATATGTTAAAGTATCAACAGTTTTTGTTATCTCAGTTGAAAAGCAAAATGACACAAGCAGAACAACCAGATTTAAAAGAGTTGCAGGATTTGTTGCATGGTGCAGAGCAAGTGGGTAAACATACCTTGCAGTGTGGTTTTGATGCTTTAGAGGCCTCATGTAGAGCTGCTGTTACGGGGTCTGTTATACGTAGGCATGCTTGGCTCAAAGAGCAAACCTTACCAGATCATGTCAAAGCTAAATTATTAGATGCACCTCTTCAAAAAGATGTATTGTTTGGTGTTGAGGTACTAAAGAAAATGGAGGAAAAAATGAAATCAATGCAAACAGTGAAAGATTTCCTGCAGGTACAACCTCCATGTTTCAGCAGAAACTGGCCTTCAAAAAATTGGTCCTTTCCAGCCACGGACAGACCTCAAAGGGGCAGATACAGATGCCCAAGGGGTAGAGGGCAACCTCAAGGATCTTTCAGAGCCAGACAGTGGCAAGCACCAACCCCAAGAGGTGGAGAAGATAGATCACAGTCATTTAGAAAACAGACACAATGACTTCCCCCTACACCTGCCAAGCAAAGCTTTAATGGCAGCACCTTTGGGTGGAAAACTGGCATTATTCTCAAAAATTGGCATATTGTTACAAAAGACAAATGGATTCTGGACATTATAGACAGAGGCTACAGGTTCCACTTTCACACCCTTCCAAAATGAGAGGCATGCCAAATCTGCCACAAAATCAAAGGGCAGAGGCACAAAACAAATTTCCGCTCTCATGGACATGAAAGCGATTCAAGAGGTACCTGCAAAAGAACAAGGTCAAGGGTTTTATTCCAGACTATTCCTGGTACCAAGGAAAGACAAAGATTGGAGACCTATCTTAGACCTATCCATCCTAAACACATATCTACAGGTGCCAAAATTCAAGATGCTCACATTACAGCAGCTTCTTCCCATGCTGGGCAAGGAGTCTTGGCTGGTAACATTGGACCTCAAGGAGGCATACCTGCATGTCCCTATCAGACAAGATTGCAGAAGATACCTCAGATTTCTTGCAGGTTCAACCCATTACCAATTCTCTGCATTGCCCTTTGGCTTATCTACTGCGCCCAGAGTGTTTACAAAATGCCTAGCATCAGTAATCGCCTTCTGCAGACTACAAGGAATACAAATCTACCCATATCTGGACGACTGCCTGATCCAAGCGGACAGCAAGGACATACTATTGCAGCACCTGGCATTTGTAATAAAACTGTTGAACTTCCTGGGATACACAGTCAACAAAAAGAAATCAAAACTAATTCCCTCTCAACAAATAATTTTCCTGGGTGCCAGCTTGAATACAACCACCCAGATGGCCTACCTCACGCCAGACAAACAAGGGCAACTGTCTCAATACTTCAGCAAAATGGCAACTTTCACCAGGCTAACTGCAAGGAAAGTCCTGCAGGCTCTGGGATTCATGGCATCTTGCATCCTACTAATCCCATGTGCAAAGCTGCATATGAGGAAACTTCAATGGTACCTAAAAAACTTATGGTCTCAACACAGCCACAGCTTGGAAACAATTATACCACTCATTCCATGCCTTCAAAAGGAATTTTTGTGGTGGGCTCAAGCATGCCAAAGAAACACAGGTCTCCCTTTCTGTGTACCTCAAGCAACTCAAATCATCACAACAGATGCCTCAGACTATGCCTGGGGAGCACACATGACAGATCAGTGCATTCAGGGAAAATGGTTCCAAAAAGAGAAGCACCTACACATCAACCAAAAGGAAATGCTAGCCGTGCAAAATGCTATTATGACCTTCAAAGACCTATTGCATCCAGGCCAGCTATTGATAAGGACAGACAACACCACAGTGATGTGGTACATAAACAAACAGGGGGGAACTCATTCATACCCCCTGTGCAGGCAAGCCATGACCCTATGGAACACAGCACTAGAATTGCAAATTCAACTACAGGCGCAATTTCTGCCAGGGAAGGAAAACACACTGGCAGACAACCTAAGCAGAAATATGACAGATCCACACGAATGGAAGTTGCATCCTCAAGTTTTCACAAAGATAACTCAAGCATGGGGACAGCCAGACATAGATCTCTTTGCTACCCACAGAAATTACCAGTTGAAAAAATTTTGCTCAAGGACCTATCATCCACAGGCCTGGAAAGTGGACGCACTCTCTTTCAATTGGACAACAATGACAGTTTATGCCTTCCCGCCTCTTCCTCTGCTGCCCAAAGTTCTATTAAAAGCCAGAGCAGAGAGGCGGCAAATGATTCTCATTGCTCCAGACTGGCCAAGACAACACTGGTATCCGCTCCTGAAGAGCCTGACACATTCCCCACCATGGATCCTACCTCTAGTCCCTCTTCTGTTGTCCCAGCACAACTACAAAACCCTTCACAGCCATCTCAAAACTCTAAATCTAGCTGCATGGAGAATTCCTTGATTTCCCAACAGACTCTCCTCTCCAAGGAGGTGCAGGATGTCATCTTGGAGGCCAGAAGACCTTTCTACTAGAAAAGCCTACTCCGCCAAATGGAAACGATTTTGTGCCTGGAATCAAGAAAAGGGCCAGAATCCTTGGGTAATAAATATACCTCAAATTTTACAGTACCTAGCTGAGATGTTAAACAGTGGACTTTCCTTCTCCTCCATCAAGATCCACGCTTCAGCCATTTCTGCACAATACAACACAGATCCTCCTTTATTCTCACATCCTCTCTTAAGGCAGTTCCTCAGAGGGGCAAAAAATATAAAACCCCCAAGGAAACCACCAGTCCCTGCTTGGGACCTCAACTTCGTATTGGAAAAGCTGACCCTTCCTCCCTTTGAGCAAGCTTCTTCAACAGAACTACAATACTTGTCATGGAAAACAGCCTTTCTTCTGGATATCACCTCAGCATGCAGGGTTTCGGAGCTACAGGCCCTCATGGCTGTGCCACCATTCATCATTTTCCATCAGGACAGAGTTTCCTTACGAACCAACCCTACCTTTATGCCAAAGGTAGTATCCAGTGTAGCTTTGAATCAGACTATCCACTTACCTATCTTTTATCCAAATCCACAAAACAAAGGGGAAAGACTACTACATTCCTTGGACATTCACAGACAACTTTGTTATTATTTGGACAGGACAAAGCCATTCAGGAAATCCGAGCAACTCTTTGTGTCCTATGCTACAGGTGCTCAAGGAAAGGCTATTTCCAAACAGACAATTTCAAAATGGATAGCCCACTGCATACGCTTTTGTTACTCATTTCATGGAAAAACTGTGCCTGCATGCATCAGATCCCACTCCACCAGGGCCACAGCTACCTCTGCAGCTTTCCTCAGGGGGGTCCCTACCAAGGACATTTTGGAAGCAGCCACTTGGAGTTCAGTGCACACTTTCTCCAAGCACTATCACCTTCCACTATACTCTAAATCTAGAGCGGGTTTTGCCACAGCAGTCTTGCTGGGCATCCTCGCTCCTCCTAGTTCCACTTAGTGCCTACCACCCTTACTTAGCTTTGGGATTCTTCCCATCTGTAATGACTGCAGCTGTATGCACGATGTACATAGTACAGTTTTGTACCTACCATAAATGTAGCTGTTCGAGTGCTCATACAGCTGCAGTCCAGGTTACCCCCCCTCCGTCCCCTCTTAGGACAGGCCTTATGACAAACACCTTATCATACAACCTATTTGGGGTATTCTCTTATGGTGTATTTGCTTGCAACTACTGTTTTTTGATTATTCTATATTGCATGTTTGCATAACTTTATGTTTTGCCTTCCTTCTGGGGGCACCTGACATCTGGGGCAAGAAAAACTGAAGAAAATGGCGTCGGCTGCTTCTTTTGTACCCCTGCCACACTGACGTCAGGGAAGAAGCAACGACAACCGATGCCGGACCTAGACTTTGGAATTCGGCCGACCGAGGACCCGCCTGATGGCAGGATAGCCCATCTGTAATGACTGCAGCTGTATGAGCACTCGAACATCTACATTTATAGTAGGTACAAAACTGTACTTTCCTTTTGGAATTGTGGCCAAAATGTTCAACCTTGGTCTCATCAGACTATAACACATTTCCCCACATGCTTTTCGGAGCTTTGATGTATTGTTTTGTTAATTTTAGCCAGGCCTGGATGTTTTTCTGTGTAAGAAAAGGCTTCCATCTTGCAACCCTACCCCATAGCCCAGACATATGGAGAATATAGGAGATTGTTGTCACATGTAGTACACAACCAGTACTTGCCAGAAATTCCTGCTGCTCCTTCAGTGTTGTTGTAGGTCAATTGGCAGCCTCCCTGAGCAGTTTTTGTCTTGTCTTTTCATCAATTTTGGAGGGCTGTCCAGTTCTTGTTGTCCCATATTTTCTCCACTTTTTGATGACTTTCTTCGCTGTGTTCCATGGTATATCCAATGCTGTGGAATTTTTTTTGTACCCTTCACCTGACTGATACCTTTCAACAATGAGATCCCTTTGATGCTTTGTAAGTTCTCTGCGAACCATGACTTTTGCTGTAACAGGCAACTGAACAAATATCAGGAAAATCCTACTAGGACAGCTGAAGTTTATTTGGGGTTAATCAGAGTCTCTTTAATTGATGGCAAGTGTGTACCCAAGAAGACTGAATTCTGTAATTAAATAAAAAGGTTCTTCAACAAAGTATTAGTTTAACAGTGTGCACACTTATGCAACCAGCTTATTGTATGTTTTTTATTTTTTTATATTTTTTCCCCCAACAGATTTGTTTGTTTTTCAATTGAATTGTAAAGGTTATAGGTCACATTAAAGGTGGGACAAGTTTTGAAATGATTTATTGTGGTCTCATTTTTTATATCACAAAAACCTGGCATTTTAACAGGGGTGTGTACACTTTTTATATCCACTGTATAGGATAATTATAGTAGTAAACGTATGGTTATTAACCATTCTGATATATTCTAAATTCAGTCTACTAAGGCTGACAAGACTTAATCTCAATAACATATCGATAAATCATGCAGGTTGATCATGTTTAACTGAAGAAATTGTCTTACAGTTATGCTTAAATATAGGCTATACTGCTGTACTTATGAATTTTGTAATGCATGTTTACTATAAGAAAATCTTTCAACATTCCTTCTTGTGTTAAAACCTTCTCTTTTTTCTTTTCTAAGTGTAAGCAACACAAAAACAAGATGAAAGCCCATATGTTAGCTTGTATAATTTATGTTTGGATATTGTTTCTCTGGTTTACTTAGGGTAGATTATTTAAAAGTTATTATACAACTTGTAGCAGTGTCATATATACGTAATTAGATCTACTTCACTTGACCTAAAACTCATTTGACTGACACCCATTTGACCAACATCCAATTGACCTAAAACTCATTTGACTGACTCCCATTTGACCGGCACCCAATTGACCTAAAACTCATTTGACTGACACCCATTTGACCGGCACCCAATTGACCTAAAACTCATTTGACTGACACCCATTTGACCGGCACCCAATTGACCTAAAACTCATTTGACTGACACCCATTTGACCGGCACCCAATTGACCTAAATTTCATTTGACTGACACCTCATTTGACTGACTCTCATTTCACTGACAGCTTACAATGCTGAATTTCAACATACTAAATCTTAAACCATAGACATGCACACTTAGAACAACAATAACTAACCCTTTCCAGAACTTAAAAAAAATATTTACTAACCCCCTTAACAGAAACAGGACAATGTACAACCAAACTAGGTGGGGGGGGGCTACTCTGCCACACCCCCCAGTGTGGGGGGGGCTGTGCCCACCCCCCCTAATTATATATAGTAACTCCAGGATTGCACTACACTGGGAAAAAGGGCATACACCTTTAACTTGCCTTACAGTACTCTACACACTGCCACTACTGCTGGGAACTCACAAAACATTTGCCAAATTACTTTAGATACTTCCCATAAAAATGTAAAGGGACAAACCCACATTTAAAAACACTGCAACACTACTTTCTGCATGACTATCGGAATTCTAACAGTCAGCACTGTAAGTTACAGTAATTCTTTTCATCACAAGCAAATCACAGGTGAAGGAAAACCCACAACAAGTCTCTGTCTTAAATGTCAATGAAATGGGAGTCAGTCAAATGAGTTGTCAGTTAAATGAAATTTAGGTCAGTTGGGTGTCAGTCAAATGGGTGTCAGCTAAATAAGTTTTAGGTCAAGTGAAGTAGACCCATGTAATTATATACATTTAAGTCCTGAAAAGGTGAAGTGTAACTTATGTAAGCTTAAAACAACCCTATAAATAGAAAGATTTGGTTTATA
Organism: Protopterus annectens; assembly: GCF_019279795.1. Taxonomy (NCBI): domain Eukaryota; kingdom Metazoa; phylum Chordata; order Ceratodontiformes; family Protopteridae; genus Protopterus; species Protopterus annectens. The sequence goes on along the minus strand of NC_056729.1, from coordinate 1,227,490,121 downwards.
TGCAATATTATTTAACACACTAACAATCCACATTGAATTATAAAGTCAGATAACAATGCTGGAGTCAGCATAATTGAACTGCTATAAATAACAGTAAGGTATTGAGTAAGTTTCCTTTTCTGAGTTAACAGACTGATAAACATTTACTTAAGTAACCCAATCTGTATTACACTAAACTGTTTTAAAAGTTTCACTTGTATGTGATCTTATTTTAATGTTCAAAGTTACCCTTTTACACATAGTTGTAGCCTTGGATGTATTGCCTTTATCTAATGCCATGACTGTTCTATCACTGTAAAAGGACCACAAAACTCTGTAACTTACATCATTCTTCATAGACTAACAAGAAACATCAGCAAATACAGAAAGTGTAATCAGCAACGTTTCCTTATACATGACTTCTATTCTTATGGTTTGCAGATAAATGTCAGTGTGGAATAGATATGTGGACTGCAGAATGAAATTGCCTCCTCTTATCGGACTATTCATAGCTCTCAATCTTCCATCTCCAAAATGAGGAACACTGCCCTTCATAATGTGGAACAAATGGGCAAAATGTGGAACACTTACTAATGGCTTGCAAACAACTTCATCTAGGAAGCTCATAAGATGACTAAAATGTGATATTTTTAGTTATAGAACAGGTCTTTTAATGAAATAATATGATTCTGTTCTATTTATCATTGATATCAGTAAAAATGCTGCTAACACTAAATGTGCGACAGACCCTGTCAATGTGGAACTTCGAGGAACATGAAATTTTTCAGACCCCAAATGAGGAACATTCCATGTAATGAGGTACACTTGAGAGGTATGGGACTATTTGTTTTTGTGACAGAAAACTTTCAAATCAATTAATTGTTTGTAATGAAAAAGTAGATATTTAGTCAGTAAATCTGTAGATTAAACATGAAATCTGTAAAGCAAAACTTTTTTTTTATTTTTACTGTATGTTTTACTACATCATTAAATTATAATCTGTGGTAAACTATTAATACACTTACGACAAATAAAAATATTCCCAGCGGTATAAATACCTCTCTGCTTCCAGTAAAAAGTATAACGAAAAATCCAAATAATAAAACTGAGAGGTAACCAAGGCAAACATAAAAATCCAGCATGAAATGTGCGATAAATGAAAAATTAACACCGATATAAAAATAAAATAAAGTCTTGTTTATTACTGAAATAACTGGTAAGCGCTTTCACCGTAGCTTCGTCAGACCATTAAAATTTAAACTCATACTTCACACAATTTATAAACTTCATTTGATGACTCAGAGTAATTAGCCCATTTAAAGCAACATCACTAAATACACCTTGTAACATAGTATCCGTTGCAAGATATCATTGCCTATCACAATAAATTCTGTTTAGTTTATAGCGCACACTTCTGTACGCTTCATGATTTAACATATACATTAAATATTAAATAATCTTTGCAGTAATTTATAAAAAATATGAGTAATGTTATTTCACGCATCATTATTAAACTTACCCATTGTTGTTGTGCATGATATGACACTGAAACAATAACAGATCGTTACATTAAAAAGCTAGCATCTTGCGCAAATGCTCATCATGAATTACTGATATCATAATCACATAAAATATAAACATTCTTCATAACTTTAAAATCAATCAATTCTCATGAGCTGGAATAAATAAGCATAAGTGACACATCAGATAAATGTTCTACATTAAACCAGCTTGCGATATAATACGCATAAAATCACGCTTACCCACACTATTATCATAATCACACAAAATATAAACTTTCTTCATAACATTAAAATCAATCAATTCTTATGAGCTGAAATAAATAAGCATAAGTAACACATAAAATACATATTCTACATTAGAGCAGCTTGCGATATGATACGCATAGAATCAAGCTTGCCCATACTGTTAGCAATCATCAAAGCAGATAATATACTAATTCTTCACATTGTATGGTGGCAGGGTAGCATTTACAAACATAAGTACTATGATGAATGGTGATAGCTAGCAGATATTTACCATCCCTCTATCCAACTACCAAACCTCCACGTAAATAGTATATCAAATACAAAAATGGGAGATGTACATGGTATGTCTCAATGCGCTTAAGATGGTATACAGTGACCTCCACATGAGCACCATGCCATACAAATAACACTATTCATATAACTATTTAACTACCCCACCAACAGGGCAACCGCACCACCCATTATGTAAAGCTCAAAGCAGTGCCAAAAACATCAACAAAGTATATAACTTGGACTAATCACCACCAAAAACCACATGATAGGGTGGTAATTGTGTATATATATATATATATATATATATATATATATATATATGTACATAAAAATGATATACTACATTCAATCACCCATAAAAAGGGGGGTCACTTTGTAAACTATCTGAAAGGCTAGGAAATATCGCTTAAACATCTTTTTTAAAATTTAGTAGATATAAGCTATGACGTAAAGTGTTCTCATTTAGCTTTTAACCGTCTGGCTCTAAGTATTGGTTTTAGGGAGGCCCTTTTGTTAAGGCCTTTACCTTTATCAGCCCTTAAGCTCATAATCCAATCAATTTCTCTACACTCAGTAATATTACGAATATTCCCTTTTCTAACTGAGGGAACGATATGGTCAATGGCCATAAATTTAAAATTATGATTATTTCCCTCATTAGCTACATGTTTGGCTAGGGCATTGGTTTTATACCCAATCCTTATGGCATAAAGGTGCTCCCTAATCCTAGTGCGAAGCATCCTGTTGGTTTTATCAACGTAGAATGCTTCGCATTCTTGGCAAATTGCCAAATATACTAAGTTTTCTGTATTACATGAAGCTGTTATATGAAAATAGAAAGTGTGTCCTGTTTCAGAGTGAACAAAGGAATTGTCTGTAGAGATGTATTCACAATAGCTACACCGTCCACATGGACGTGTTCCTTTATAATCATGGAGCATATTATTCCTATTAGGGTAGCACAAAAGCCTTTTTAAATTTGGTTTATTCCTAAATTGGAAACTGGGTCGATCGCCCACTATCAATTTGATATCCTCATTGCTAGTTAGAATAGTGTAAGTGTCACTTTAAGAGCTTAGAATGATAAAACAACTATATATGAGTGATGTAAAGCAGTGACATCACCATGCTTCTTTTACTTTCATTTTAGTGTCTCTAGTTGACTGTGGAAAAACCCAGGCTTCAGAATTGCTTCATGAACCTAGGTGAAGAGTTCTAAAACAAAAATCAGTGTAATCAGCTCACAGTTCCAGCGGGAAACTAGAGAATGCAAGTGTGGTGCTTTTAATACTTTGTGTGTAGCTCGAGCTTCCTGGCTTACTCTGTTCATTTTTATGAAATGTATTGCCACAGATTTAAAAAAAAATAAAATAAAAACTTTCCTTAAGAAAACGATCATAAATATTGTAAAAATGAGATATTATACATCTTAAAACAAAACATTTTGTATGTAAATCATGTACTCTAAAAACTAATTATTTATCTATATTAAACACATTATTAAAGCTTTGTTAGAAGAGAAGCAAGGCTATCAACTATAAATATAAGTAAAGAGGCAATGCAACTGACATTCAAATGACACTATTAGTATCATCTCCAGCCCAACCCAAACACAACAATCCCTAGTTGTCATTCAATTTCTTAGTGTGTATTAGGTAACCCATAAGCATTAATAGGAATAACAGTTCCTATACTTATGACTGTATTGTCTATTTGATTTAAGTATTAATATTGGATATAAATTCAAAGTAGTAAAGATAAATTAATATGAGTTACCTTTTCCTGATGGTGTAAAGTGCTGAAGATTTATGTTTCCTTATCCATAAACTGCAGGTGCTTAGTAATGCAAAAACATTTTATTTTAACAAGTAAGTAATGAATGTCATTTGTCCTTCATGTTTTTTACTTTTCTTTCCTGTTGCCTGCCAGTTATTCTTCTCAGCTTGACGTTTGAGGCTAGGTCCCAAACAATCCATTTCTTCTATTTGATCTAGGAAGTTGTTTTTAGAAAGTATCCAGGGTTTCAAATATTCTGGTGCCTTCTGGAAAAAAAAATGAGAAGTCTGGCTGGAAATAAACAATGAACTTTTAAGTACTGTTGTTTAAGTTTCTTAATTAGTCGTAAACATTCCTTCCTTTTTGCTGCCACTGTAGAAGAGTAATCATTATCAAACCTAATAATGTTGTTGTCATATTTAATTGGGGAATAAGTCCATACTGACTTCAGGACTTTGTCCTATGAAGAGAAAAAATGAGCTATGAGAGATCTTGGTTTGATTTGTCCTTGTTGTACATGGTTGATTTAGTCAAAGACCAATGTGCCCTCTCAATTCCATATGAAAAGGCTTCTTGCAGATTTAAAGTTTTGGAAAGCCAGGTTGTGAGGAAATTGGTCATGTTTTGAGCCTCCACATTTTCAGGTAAACCATAAATCCGAAGATTATTCCTCCTGGATCCATTCTTGAGATCATCCACTTTATTTATTAAAGAGGTATTTTGCTTCAAAAGAAATTCCACTTTTAGTTCTTGTTCTGTTAATCTCCCATCCAAGTCATTTAATGAGTTTTCCATCCTGGTTATTTGGATCTTTTGTTGCTGCTTCATTTCTTTAAAAAAACTCTATTTGTCTGGAGGTTTCTTCTTTATACAAATCCAGTTTACTGTCCATTTTATCAAATGTTTTGATTAGTTCAGGCATGTTGACTAATAAGGTTTGCAGGTCCTTTGAAGACTGGTCTTGAAAGTTGTATTTTGAGTTGTTCATCTTATAACAGTATCAGTAGCCTTTCTGTTGAAGCCTTTGACAGGAATTTTGTTAAACACTAGCAATTGTTTCCAATAAAGCAAACCAGTGACCTTTAAATATTATATCCTGTAATTTTCGTGAAGAAATTAGTCCTGGTTTTCAATTTTTCCTGTAGTAAATATAAAGAATGTCAGAGCTCAAGAAAAGTGCTGCTAACTAGCCTGCATCTTGGCCAAGCCTTTTCTTTTTGAGTGGTTGCAAATGAATGGCATCTACATTATTACCTAGGAGTGTCACTTTACTTCTCAAAAAATGCATTTAGTTATTTTTAACTGCAAGCCGGGTTTTATAGCCTGGTTAGTTCAATGACCACTTCTTTTTCTTTTCTGCCATTTACCAAACTGTCATAACTATCATCCAGGTGAAGTGCATGCCTTGCAGTATAAATGGTGTGGACGGCACCCCATAAAGTAAATTATTTATTTATTTATTTATTGACATTTGATTACCAGGAAAGTCCAACTGAGTAGGAGCCTATTTTCAGCTGAGACCTGGGGAGAAAAGCTCCAAATTATTGCAAAACATTTTGAGAACAATAATTTTACAGTCTTTAAAAATAATACAGCAAACTACAGTTTAAGTAATTACATGAAATTAGACATAATATAAAACATTTGTTAAGAATAGATGCAAGTTATATGACAATGATTTAATATTTAGAGAAATTTAGCCAGAAATTAAAGGTACATTAGTATAATACAGAAACTGTAACAGAAAGTGAAAGAAAAGCAAGCTTATGGTATATTTAGAGAGAAAGCCAGGGAAAAAAATGATAGAAGTAAGAACATGAGTGCAGAAGGGAGATTCAGTAGATGAAAGGTATGTAAAGTAAAGTAAAATTATATTGTCATTCAGACTATACAACCACAAAGTGCACAGCTGAACGAAATTACGTTCCTTCAAGCTCATGGAAACACAACACAGAACCATTGCAACAAAAACACAAGCACGTAAACACATAATACACACACACACACACACACACACACACACACACACACACACATGGCACAGAGTCCCAGCCAACCGAAGCACCTTTTCCACACCAGCAAATCCCAGTCCAGTTCCACCGATCCAACAAACACAGACATCAAAAGTGTAGATCAGCACACATCCAGAAGACAATTGGGTCTCCACCAATTGCCCTCATCCAGGTTAATGATCATGGCCTCCATTGTCCTCCATGATCTCAGTCCACCATCCACTCTGACACCAACTTCATCTCTGCACCAGCAATGGTCCAGTTTCTACCTTACAATTAAATCAGCTATGGCACAACACCATCTGACACCATCCAACACACGGTCTTCACCATCTACTCTGTCCGACGCACCTCTCCACATGCAGACCCAAACAGCCATCACCAGACCAACCACTCCAGCCACTCCTGCCACTCCAGCCCTTCCAAGCTACCCGAGCTAATCCCAAATGGTCCACTGATCCAACCGATCCACCGACACCTCTGCCACCAACACCACGGCTACATCTTCTCCACAGTCACCACCAGCGACTCCAAAGAACTCCAAGGAAATGGGCATATACTACAGAAAACACGAGGTGAACAATGGAAGCCGAAGAGGCCACTACTGCATAAGACACCATAGGTATTTGTTCATATTTAGTGATATAGTTTATTCTGGTGTTGAGCAAGAACAGCCAGCTTTTGTCTAGGAAGTCTTACAGGTTTTGAAGGATGGGAGGGAGGGTATTGACTGGATGGATAGAGATAAGGAGTTCCAGGCCTTAGCACCATGGTACAAGTACAGACAATGCCCAGAAGATTTGATAGGTTTGTGGACAGATAGGAGTTTTTGGTCCCTGGATCATAATGACTGACTGAGAGCATAGCTGTGTAGAATGTTACTTAGTGCTGGACAAGCAGATGGATTATGGATAATTTTATAGGTGGTAGGAAGCTGTATATATGTGTCTGTGTGGATCTATGATGTTACATCGAAAGTACAGTAAATCGAAATGTACTACAATTAAGTCCCTTTCACGAAAATGCATTTTAGCGAAAATGCACTTTCGCGAAAAAAAAAATGCCAAAAAACCTACAAAAACAAAACACTACTCACATTTATGCAGGGGGGCAAGCCCCACTGAACCCTCATGTGGGGAACTGTGCCCCCCACCCCCCCACTTTAATATTCTCACTCCGAGATTGCACTACAGTGGGGAAAAGGGAATATTCCCTTATCCCACTGTACCGCAATCTAAGCAACATTTTGCTTAGTTGTGCAATCAGCAGTACATGTTGATATACAACTAAGTCTACATGCAAACTGAGTGTTTTTTCTTTTTTTTTTTTTTTGTGAAAGTGAGTTCACTGTAGTATGTTTTGATTTAACGTACTTTCTATGTTCAGACTAGGACCCGTGCGTGTATGTGTATATATATATATATATATATATATATATATATATATATATATATATATATATATATGTGCGTGTGTGTGTGTGTGTGTGTGTGTGTGTGTGTGTGTGCGCGCGTGTTAGTTAATATGGTAGTTCTAAGCAATTTAGGCTTTTTAATACTATGCAGTGGTGGGCTCTGAAAGGGGTATTTGATACAAATTTAGAAACTTTGATGTTCAAGTTTTGATTTTTGTGATGTCTGAAGGTTAGTAAGGATGGGAGGGGTATACAGAAGTGTGAGGAGGAGATAAGTAGTGGCAATTGTAGTTTTAGTTACATTGCTAAGAAAATGTTTGGCTCTATAAAGCATTTCTAGTTTTTAATGAGTTTTTCTTATGCAATTTTATATATGCAGGTCAAATTTAAGATTCATTCACTATCATTCCTAATAATTTGCTATAAGAAGTGACTTCAGTGGTAGTATTATCAAGAAAGAGGACTTTGAATTTAATTTTTTCATAGGAACGTGTTTTTGGGGGAAAGGTAAGAGTTGGCCTAGTGCTGGGGGGTTTTCAGGATATCTTCCAACATTGTAGGCAATGACTAGGTGGTTGTAATTTAGTAGCTGGGGAAGTTCTAACCATTGTAGTTCCCTTAGAGCCTGGCAGTGGTGGGTTCTGAAGGTGGAGTTATTCGCAAATTTGGTGATTTTGTTATAACATGACTGAAGTCTGGCAAGGTCAAGTTTTCTGACCTGGGTAAGGATAGGAGCGACATACATTAGAGTGGACAGTAGGTGAGTTTGGGCAAGGGTAATCCGAGCTTGTCTTGTGAGGGATTTTCTGTGTCTATATAGTGTTCCCATTTTTTTATGGACCTTTTTGATTGTTTGTGAAATATGGATGTCAAAAAGTAGGCTTTTGTCAATTTCAACACCCAGGAGTTTGGTGTGGTCAGAGGGAGAGATAAAAGTGCCATTTTTGGTGGAGATAGTGAAGGATAGAGGGGTAGGCATGGTTTTGTTGGGGGTGAAAAGTAACAATTTAGTTTTATTAGGGTTTAGGATAAGTTGGATTTGAGTAATCCATGTTTCAACAGAGCTAAAAGATTTCTGAGTGAGTTGTAGAGTGATGATTGATGGCGCCGAACAAATAAGAGTTGAATCCTTTGCATATTGTGGTAAGTGAAGCATGCTGTGTGGTGGTATGGAGATTATCGGTATATATGGAGAAAAGAAGTGGGCCTAATATTGAACCTTGTGGTACGCCTATAGTAGTTGGGAGTAAGGGGGATAGTGCACCTTGCCATTGGACAGATTGTTGTCTTTCAGACAGATAGCTTTTAAACCATGTTATAGTGGACGGGCCAAAGGATAGGGAAGCCAGGGTGTCGAGTAGTAAGGAATGTGAGACCATGTCAAATGCTTTGGAGAGATCTAAAAATATTGCAGATACAAAGTTATTTCTCTCTTGGTTGACTAGATTGTTAAAAGAGAGCAGAGCAGTTGTTGTGCTGTGGTGTTGCATGAAACCATGCTGTTTGTGGGAGAGGAGATTATGTGAGTTTAGGAAATGCATCACTTGAGAATGTATACTTTCTCGAGTATTTTAGATAATGGAGATAGAATGGCAATGGGACGATAATTTGAGTATTCATAAGAATTTCCACCTTTATGAAGTGAAATAATATATGATACCCTCCATAGTTGTGGGATGTAAGATTCTTGTATGGAGCTGTTGATAAGAATACAAATAGGGTAGGATAAGGATCGAGCAGCTATTTTTAGGAAGTTGGTTGGTAGGTTGTCAGTGGCAAGGGTGGTCAGTTTCAGTTTTAGGAGGGGTTACTTAATTTTGGAGGTTGGTACAGGTGAGAGAAAATGTGGGATATTCTCAGGGCATTTGGTTGGGTTATGTGTAGGGTTATTTCTGGATAGTTGGGAGGATAAAGTTAGGATGGATTCAGTGAAGTGGCGATTAAATTGGGAGGCTATGTCCATACTGTCCTTGGTGGAGGTAGGAGTGGGAGTGGTAGTTTTGCCTGGTTTTAAGAGAGAGTTGATAGCATGCCAAAACTTTTGGGGATCTTTTGAGTGTCTATTTTGGATATCAAGGAAGTACTTTTGTTTATCTAGTTTGGTTTGTCTCTTGGCCTGATTTCTAAGTTGTAGGTAGTTTTGTTTGGCTAGGCTAGTATGATCCTTCTTCCAGTTTTTCCAGGCTTTATCTCTAGATTTTAGTAGGGCTCTAGTTTCCCTACTTAGCCATGGTGCATAGTTTGCCTTGTCTCTGATTTTCCTAATGGGAGCAACTCTGTCTAGGGCATTGATGAAAATACTGTTAAAGTATTCAACTGCCTGGTCTAAACCTAGGGTTTGCAGAGGTTTCCAGTTACTATGTTTTAGAATAGTGTTGAATTCCTGTGTATTTAGTTTATGATCATCTCTGACTTGTCTAAAAATTATCGGTTTGGCTATTTTGGTACGTTTCCGTAGGAGGAAAGTGGGGAGATGATCACTGAGACCATCTGAAAGGCAGCCTGTCTGATAGTTTTGTTTGGAGGAGTTGACTAGAGTCCAGTCTAGAATAGATTGTTTTGCATAGTTTTATCTTCTGAATGTATTGTTTATCTACCAGGGAAAGCTCCTTGTTTATGTTTATACAGAGCATTCCATTTGTGTGATGCTGTGTTCAGAAACTGTATTACATAGAAGTTTCCTCCCTTTGAAATTCATTTTTTTGTCAGTGCAATAAAGTCCTATTGTAGGGGAACTTTCCTCTTTTCAGTGTCAGTGGCACAACAGGTAATCCACATGCCTTTGGTGCAGAAGGCTGTGAGTTCTTTTCCCACACCAGGAAGATCAACTGCTGACACTGCAGGTTCTATTTTCTGGAGTTGGGAGTAGCTAAGGTGGATGTAAAAGATCCCACGGCACCTACTGAAAAGAGTAGGATAAGGTTTCCTGATGCCTTGGCCAAATTTCCCCTAGTAGTATAAATGTCACCTTGGATTTCACCTGAAAGGAGGCTTCTAGCTTAGTGGGACTGACCTGGTCAATAAAGAATAAATAAATACATTTTCCCTTAAAATGTTCTAAATCTTATGTTGAGCTTTTGTGTACCTTCTTGCTCTAACTGCCTAATAATGTGTACTGCAGGAAGATGTTATGTACTCAAAGGTTAAGAACTTAGTATGTTGTACTTTTATCTGCTGTTTTTATATAAACATTTTTTACACAGATATTTCTGTCTTGTTCCAAGCTGATTGGGACAGGATCCTACAGACCTTCTCACCAGCCCAGTCTGAGCTTCAGTATCAGTTGTGGACTGGGCTCTCTTGGAGTTATTATAGTCAGTGGTGGTTTCTCCTGCTAAGACCTTGTTCATGGGTCTAATGTAGGAATAGCTGAAGCCTATCCCCTCCACTAGGACCTTGTTTAGGGGTTTGTTGCAGGGTCCTTGGAGTCAGCCTTTATCCCCCTTGCTCAGACCTTGTTTAAGGGTTTAATGCAGGATCTTGGAGCTGACCTTATCACTTGACACAGACACTGAGGGTTTAGCATTTATCCTCCAGGATTTGACTTCCTCTCTGGATTGAATGATTTCTCAGTCCCAACTTTAGTCTGTTTTGTCCTGGTCAGTACAGCCCTACTGTAATTTGGCACCAAGCAGATCTATATGAGTGGGGTCTGCCTCTCGGCTCCTCAACAGAGCCTGCCTTTAAACATCAAGACATTTCATTGTCAACCTCTTCCTTCAATGCCAACCCCCCCCCCCCCCTTAAGTGCCAAGCAGATTACATTTGTGCCTAATATGTCTTCAGGGCCAATCATGATTCAGCACTACATATTGATTGGTATTGAAAGCTTTTGGGCATCAGGGTATTTACTTGTGGTGGTAGAGTCCCTCGACATGGAGACTTGTTTTCTAGCCAGGGCTGACTCTCTTATCATGGATTTGTTACTGCTATTGGTTGCAGGACAGACATTTTTGCTGTGTATCTTATAGCCTTACAGGCAGCAGTCTTCTTAAATACATCTTGGATGTTATGAGTTTATTTATTCACCAGTGTTGAATGCTATATATTCTCTGCAGCAGACTTGTATCTTATCCTGCGGCTCAGGTACTACAGGATAATCGATCATTGGGCATAGCACTGTATGTAACCCTACAACCATGTTGTAAGCGTGAGATTCCTTAGACAATTGCTTTCTAAGAGTTGAATAGTGCATGGCTTTGGAAGCAGCAGGCTTTACCTTACCATATTTTTACAGGTTACAGACTGTATCTTACTTCATGTATTAGATATATTATGTAGTACTGCAGCTCTGTGTAGCCTCAGACACAGGAGGGTTATAGCTTACCCTACATCTCAGATATCTGGGGTAACTGAATTGTAACTGTTTGTGCATAACCCTAGAGGTTGTAGACTCTTGATGTTGCTTTATATCTCTGATATTTTAGGGTAACTGAATTACAATGGTTTTGTATGTAGCTATATAACTCATAGGATCATATTTATGGAATTCCTGTGTTCTCAAGACAGCATGGTCATGCTTTACCCTACATCTCTGATATCACAAGGAAACTGACTACTGAATGCTAAATTATGTATAAGCTCATAAGTGATAGGCATGTGGCTTGTCCTGCATATCAGATTTTATGAGGTATTTGAACTATGAGGCTTGATTTGTGTATCCTGTCATTGCTAGCAGGCTTGTTTGTTCTACTGCTGTCACATACCTTAGGGTAAATGGTTTGTAAGGTTTCAAGGGGTATGGTCTCACAGATAACATGCTACTGTCCCTGCCTACATATTAGTTGTTATGGAATAGTCTATCCTTCCCAACCTTGGCATAAGTCTTTAAGCTAGGTGTGCTGTCCTGAGGTTGTTCCTTAACTTGCTTAACCTTTTTTGGATTGCATTGACTTGCTGTAATTCAATCTGTGTTTCACATTTTTCTTGATTCTCACATTACCTTTATGTTCTGGGGTAATAGTCACGAGCCAGCTGGGACTCTGTTGTCTCTCCTACCAGCTCTGCTCTGACTTGTTGCCAGAGCAGGGTTCTCGCTTTATAGTCCTTATTTGCTTGATTATCTTTCCATGTTTTCCTAGCCTCAGATGCCTGCCCATTGTTAGTGCAAGACACTCGTTCAGATTTTTCCAGTATTACGATTTTAAGAATGGCATTCCTTTTCCTCCGTGGCTTCCAGTGGTATCCAACTTTATAATTCTATGGTCCTCATGTCAGTTTCTTCCCACTATTCTTTCAAACTGAGATGAGGTTTTTCTGGGCCTATGTCCAGAGGGTGTCTTTCAGTCATACTCTACAGGGAGGGATTCTTCTTTTATAGCCATCTTCCTCTATGTCTCTCTTTGGGGTTCAGGTGTATCCAGAATCACTCATCTCTTTCATTTGCCAATGGAGAGGGGGACCTTATGTAATACATACACAGATGAATATATATTTGTATGCTTTCAGACTCTCCAGGCCAACTCTGCATTTCTTTTATAGGCCCTCTACTTTATTCATTTCCTTTTGGTGTCTTCCACCATCATCTGCCAACTCTGTCATGGGTGAGGTTTTCCCTCCACCTTTGATTTTGATTAGAGATATTTGCTTGTATTCTCAAAGGCTGGTATTTCCATAGAGGGCTTTTTAGGGCTCCTGCGTGCTTCCACCTTCTTGACCACACCTCTTAGTAGTAGTAGCAGTCTTGTTCACTGGCCTTTATTTACAAAGTTGCTTACATATTTTGGCACAGAAAAGAGTCTGGTGGACAGAGCTTTTGTGTACTCAGGATTAATGTCTGATTTCTTAGCCAGCTGGATGATTGTGGGCTTATGCACCTGATTATGTTCTTCTCTCCTTTGGATTAGACTTGTGTCCTGTATTTCATAGTCCCTGGATTAGTGCAATCCTTCCTTCCCTGCAGTCTCAGGGTTAGTCTAAGTCCCTGCCTTATTGTTACCTTTTAGCATAATTCTTTCAAGGTTTTTAGAAGAGCCATATTTCAGTTTTGTCTGCTGCCTGCATAGATTCATGTTATAGCAATGCTTTTTTCTGCACTGGGGCGATCATCCTGTCTTCATTGTTTCTGTGCTAGTTTAATGCTCAGCCTTTACCATCACTAGAACATGATTGTTTCTTATGGAGATAGATAGCCTTCTTATCTACTCCTGGACTTTTCCTTAGCCTCTGCATATGTCCAAAAAATGGACATCATCCATTGTTCAGGATTAATTCAGAACTCTGCATTGGGGAGTGCTTCTGGTCTTCCCATTGTGCTTTTGTTCCTCTTTATTTGGTCACTGTCTGGGATCAGATTCATTTTTTAATTTCATTACCATTTATTTGGATGGTTACTAATAGTCTCTAGATTTCTTTCTCTTCAGACTTCCAGAAGTCATCTGGCCTTCTCCCTTTGCACAATTAGCCTATATAATTAGTTTGCATCCTTTGTTGCTGATTTTTGTCAGTTTGATCCCTTCTAAAGATATTTTTGTGTTTTGTTTTACATTGTTTCTTTCTCGGAATTCAAGATTCTTGCTCTACATGGTATGTTCCATACATGGACTGCACTTTGGTCAGGCCTTTGGACATTCTCCTTGCCAATCTACCCTATTATTTCTGAACTCTAATTGTTGCCATGGGTTATAGCTTGCAATTCAGTAGGCCACAGTGTGGCTCTGTGATGGCCACAAAAGTTTACTGCCTACTGACTATCATATTTTTAGTGTTCTTTGTGGTTTCAAATGCTTCCTAAGTTTGAGAAATTTTGTTAAGTTTTTTGGTGTCTTTCTTACATTTCTGGTTCCCTTAGTATCTTGGTACATTGTAACAGCCAACACCTGCTTTCAGGCCTTTAGTTGTCCTAGTTTCCTAGGTCCACGCCTGTTAGATTGGAGATCATTATATGTGTACCAAGTCCCTCTGGTGTCCACGTTTTCTAGGGAATTAGAATGTTTATTACTAGGTGTCTAACTAGCCCCCTCAGTGGTAGCCAAGTTGACTAGGGAGATGGAAGGTCTACTTACATTCACCCTTGGGATTTTTCACCTCATTGTTCATACCTCCAGTGTGACACTTGAATTGTTTGCCTAGTCTTTTTTAAGGATTTACTGCCACCTTCCTGGTTTGGCACTTTGATGACTTATATACAGAGGCTGAATCTATGCCCTGGTGACATTATTTGCTAGTCTACTCCAGTCGCCCCTTTGTTCTTGTACGTATTGTCTCCCTCTTCCCTGTGGCCCATTGGTAATTTTACGTACAGTCTGTTTTAAATGCTTTCTTTAAGTGATAATCCTTGTATTTGCTGTCCTTGGTACATGTTGTGACTTCATCTCCTTTCCTCTAGTCTCATGAGCTTTAGCGCAGATAACCCCTATATTTATGAGGCACTTACAGATTAGGTACCTCTATTTTATATCAGTTTTTGAAAGGTACCTCCTTGCTAGCATCAAGTTTGGATTTTGCTGAGGACTCTTTCCTATACATAGAGGAAAATGGACTAAGTCCTATTATATGTGGAAGTTATGTACTTACCATAATGATAGCTGCTGTGATCTAGCTTCTTCTACAACTCTTTCTCCTGCCACTTGCATTCAGATATGAAGTTTTATTTTGTTCCTATGAGTTCTATCCAATCTTTCCTTGTGCTGTGCCTCCTACATGTTAACAGAAATCAGGAAAGGGATTGTTTCTTTCACAAGACTCTGGGTAGATGAGAATGGTTTAGTGGCCTGGGAAAGTTTGCCATGCTACCAAAGTCCTGCTGGCTTCAAGTCCTATAGTTAGAGGAAGATGGACCTCATTATGGCAAGTACATGAATTCATTAGCTTGACAAAGCTATATGGCTTATTTCAAGATGTGAACAATAGGTGCACCCCAGACTGAGATTTTCCTTTGCAAGAAGTGTTTTAATGCTCCATCTTTTATTTGTTTTCAGAGCATATAGCACTGGCTTTGGTTTGTTTTAGGAAAAAAAACAAAGCTTGGCATTACATGTTTTTCCCTTGTGTCTTTGCAACAGTTTGTTATAGTCTGCCCTGCTCATCCTTGAAAAATCTAGTATATTTTTAAAAAACAATTAAAGATTGATTTTTCATGTTATAAGCTGATTTGCAGGCATTCTTTTGGTATTCTTTTCCTCAAAGCAATAATCTGAAATAGTTTATTTTGTCTTTGAATGCACCTCTAATTTACGTAGTTTCCTGGACACTTACAGTGTATATTATGTACGTTTTCAATAACTCTTTCAGTGTTCTTCATATTGATCACTGCTGCAGTAGCCTTAGCTGTATGGGTTGTATTCATCCTGCCAAGGATATAACAGCCAGCCAGCTTCCAAAGCTTCAGGGCAAACTTCCATGTGCCCAAACTGTTAAGAAGCTTAAGCTGAGCTGACTGAATGACAGTTTTGGGTGTGAAGCCCTTTAGTGCTTTCCTGCCACTGAAGAGTATGCTCATTTCAGGCTTGCAAGGATCGATGGTTGGCCTCTGCTTTCCTTAGCAAGACAGGTAAATTCCCTTGTGGAAAAAAAAAAACTTCCTTTTTCTTACTTTTATTGATGTTTTATTACTTTCCTCTTCAGGAAAGTTATTTTAAAGCTAGGAGTGCTGTGTTTTAACAGACTGTCTCGAGACTAATATACTTTTAAACAGAGTACTTGTTAGTTCTATCAGTTTAAAAGTAATGTTAATTAACTGATAAAATATTCTCTGTGGAGAAATTATGTTTATGTTTTCATTGTGGGGCTGCCGTAGTGTTTGAAAGTGTTTTTTTACTGTTTTTTTCTGTTAAAAAAGTAACTTTTGTGGACTTTTAGTTTTACTGGCATTTGTTGCTTGTTTTTCCCAGGATATAGGCACCATTTTCATCTTGACCATGGAACAGATTGTCAGTCCCAGATTTGGTCCTTCATCCACCACAAAAAGAAAACATTAAGCAAACAGCCTTTGCCACTACAGCAAGCTAGCAGTTTGCTGCAGCCATGGGTGGGTGACTCTGCTATGGCCATTTGTTGTACCTCAGACCATTCATCTTTTAGCCCAGATCCCTCTGGTATAGCACCTACATCCACTATGGACTAGGGGTTAGCCACATCCTCTGCGGCTGTTGGGGTCCCCTCAGTAGGCAAAGGAGAGCCACTTTTGTCGATCCTGGGAGAATGAACAGGAACATTTTTCCTGTTTTGTCAGAATGATGTGCCCACACCTGGGGAAACAGTGTCTGCCACTAGTGTCATGGTTGGCCTCAATTTTCCTTTCAAAAAAGAAACAGAAAACCAAGCATGTATCCACTCTATTTCAAATTTCTTTGGATAGCAGTAGTTTACATGGACTGGCTCAGGGTTTGATTCAGGCTATTGATCCTTCTTGTAGAGCAGTTTCTGGCAAAAGAAATAGGGATGCATCCTTTATTGAAGAGATTCAAGATTCTGAATCTGAACAGGAAGATGCAATGACAGATTCAGAGTTTTGTCCTCAGATTTCTGATTCAGACTCGGATGAGAGCTCACTTTCTGATTCTTGCTGTAGGAGTTTTGTCTTTCTCTGAGACTATTGCTCAAATGTGCAAGTGTTTTCAGTGGGAGAACACTGTGGTTTCTCAGTCCCTCAGAAAATACTATGTGTTATTACAGAATTATTCCAAAACCTACACCCATTCCTCCTGTTCTGTCTACTTTAGAGGATGTGTGTCTTACTCCCTGCAATTTTCTTGATAGCCAGCTGTCCCTAAAAAAGCAGATAGAATGTATAAATTTCCTCACTCTTTTAAATTTGTATACATTATTCCCAAATCTGACCAGGCAGCTATAGCATTAGTTGTCTCTTCTGCTTCTGAGCAGTTAGTTAATTCCAATCCTGCTCTTTGTAATAAGGATGGGAAAATTATTGAATTTCAGGATTTTTAAATTGTTAGGCTCATATGTTAAAGTTTATTCTGACATATTGTGAAAGTATGAGGAATGTTTTATCTACAGTTTCTTCTCATGAAAAAAACTGCCTTAAATAACTTAGTTTCTCATATTGCACAGGTCGCTACTCATTGTTTGCAGTGTGTGTATGACTCTGTTGATGCTTCTTCCAGGGCTATGGCCAGTTAGTGTTTTAAGGAGATTTGCTTGACTACATTCGCAGAACCTCCCAGGTGATGTAAAAAAACAAGATTTTAAATTCTTCCTTAGATAAAGATTTAATGTTTCACCCCTGTGCTGCAGAGGTGATCAAAAAGTGTGATAAAAGGGGCAAATTGAACCAGGTAGCTTCTAATATTTTTCAGTCCTCTTTTTCCAGATTGTCTAAGGGATTTTCTTTCTTCTCATCCATTTTCTGCACAAAAAAAAACAAACAAACCGTGTAAACATTCTTAACAGAAGTGGCAAGAGGTTCCAAAAAGAAGTCTCAAAATTCCTAAAACCAAGGACAGTTCAACAAGTCTGAGTGACTACACAAGAGACATTGTGCCTCTCCTCCTACCCTGGATCTTTTCCCCTCCCATAAAGTCTGAATCTCCATTTTTCTCTTTGACAACAGATTGTTGAAGACAAGTTGGTTATAAAAATCCTCCATCTTATGGTAGTGGGAGGAAATTTCTCCTATTCAGGGGGTCATTCCTCATCTTACAGATCTCACTCTTTTGTTTTCACCTTTCCTTCATCACTTGCTGTCCCAAGGAGTGATAGAACCAGTTCCTCCTTCCCAGGTGAGGAAGGGGTTTTATCAAGGATGTATCTCATCCCAAAGAAAGAAAATGCTTAGTGACCAGTTCTGGATCTTTCTTTCCTAAACCTGTTTGTGATAATGCCCAAATTATGTCAGTTCACAATCTGATGCCTCTTCTTCTTTCAAGTTTCCTGGTAACACTCAACTTAAAAGATGCTTATCATCACATTCCTATTTATCCAGACTTCAGGAGTTTCTTAAGGTTTCACATGTCTGGATCGCATTATCAATTCTCTGCCTTACCCATTGGACGATCCAATGCACCAAGAGTGTTCACAAAATGCCTTGCTCCAGTTATAAGTCATTGCAGGGTATAGGGTATCCACATTTTTCCTCAAATTTTTTTTATTTTAGAAATACAGTTGAATAAATTCCATAGTATTTGTATATAACATTGTAATAACTATGTACAGCATTTACACCAGCCTGACATTATAACAGAGATCAATATATACAATTACTTTATAGGTATAACAATCCAGTTATCAGAGTGTATCTGTTAAGTTATTGTAGTGTGTCAATCAATGATAAGACTTTTTCCATGGATTGTTAATAAA
Organism: Protopterus annectens; assembly: GCF_019279795.1. Lineage (NCBI taxonomy): Eukaryota > Metazoa > Chordata > Ceratodontiformes > Protopteridae > Protopterus > Protopterus annectens. The sequence continues at coordinate 1,227,471,642 of NC_056729.1, read as the reverse complement.
TGGCTTAGGATGAATCCTTAATTCTTTAAATTTCATTTCCAACAATTCTGTAGTCTTCAGTAGGATGTAGAAGTCTTCCAAAGTCAGTATTGTGTCTGTTTTCCATGTTCTTGTTATACACTTCCTTGAGATTGCAAATATTGTCCATACTAGATACATATTTGACTCATTCAAATGAGGATCTTCGTACACATTTAATAATACTAGAGCTTTAGATAAGTTAAACGATTCATTAAATAAAGCTTGTAAAAAGTTTTTAATACCATTCCAAAATGGCTTCATTTTAACAAAGTCAAAAAAATGTGATTCCAATCTGCATTGTGTATTTGCTCACACCTCCAACATATGCCCTTTGTGGAAGAATTAATTTTAGCAATTCTATCTGGAGTTAAGAATGCTCTGTGCAAGCATTTCCAATTAAAAACTTTCCAGTATTGTATAAAGGATGTATGTTTTATTCATAATAAAATATTTGATTTAATTTCTTCAGTTAGCTGTAATGAGTGTCCTTTTGTTATAAAATTTCAATATGAGGATTTGGGTGTTGTTTTATAATTTGTCAATATCTTGTAAAATTTCAAAATACTATTTCCCATGTCATATTCATTATATATGATTTCATATAGGTATTTCGTAAGTTTAGGTATTTCTTTAAATGAAGAATTACTAATTATTCTGCATAAATCTTGCAAATACGTCAGAATGCTTTGCATAATTTGCCAATCTTGTGGAATTTTTGTATGTTGTTTCTGTTGTTTGCATATTCAGAACGTTTAGTTCATTGTTACATTGAAACCAACAAACAAATCCTTTCTGTTCCCAGGAATTAATTATTTCTCTGTATATTTTATGTGGATAGCTCTTTGTAACTATGAATGGTGTTAAAAGATCAAACCAGATTTTTAAATCTATATTTGCATTAATAATTTTCCTAAATGAGTCAATGTAATAATTAATCATACGAGTTTTAGTGGGCTTAGTTATGTTATATTGCATACTAATACATAATATGTGCTATGGTAAATTGTTTTTATCTGTTATTTGAAATTTTTTTGTAAATCAAATTCATTTATTGATATTACAGTTGGTAATTCTTTCCAATTTGCATAATATTGCAATAATTTGGACTTATCCAATCTGAGATTGTTTTAGATATTGATGCTTTTATATATGTTTCTATATCTGGAAAGTTTAATCCTCTCTGTTTCCATGGTCTGATATGATGTATTAAAGCTATTCTGTTTCTTTTGGGAAACCATAAAAAATTTATTAGGCATGAGTTTATTTCTTTGAGTATATTCCCTTCTGGTAACAGTTGTATTGCCAAAACTATATATAGAATCTTGGGTAGTAAAACAATTTTATTAACTGTAGTCTATCTTCAAATGTTAATATTATTTTGTTCCACTTTTCCACAGAGATTTTAATTGTATTGATGATATTATTGTAGTTTTCTGAGACTAATTCATTATTATCCTTGCATAACTCAATTCCTGGATATTTTAAGGTAGATTCTTGTTTCCCTATAATGTGATTCCCCTTCATCTGCAAGTCTTTTTTTTAATTTAAAAATAAAAGTTTTGATTTTGATTTATTGAAATGGAGTCCGGAAGTCCTGTAAAATGTGTCAATTAAAATATCTAATTCTTCTAATGTCTCTTTTGTATTGGATAATGTTAATAATATGTCATCAGCAAAGAGCCTTACTTTAGAATTGTATTGTTCATAAACATCTTCTTCTTTGATTTTTGTATTGTTACGTATTGAATCTGCCAATATGTATCCACATTTTTCCATATTTAAACAAATTGCTTATTTTTGCAGAGTCTTTTTTTTTTCAAAATGTCAGGAATCTTTCTCTTGAATAAAAGATTTATTGTACAAACTGGGATTCTAAGAGAACATTCAAAAGTCTTTCTTGGCTCCCTCACATATGATTTTATTCTTGGGATGCCAACTAGACACCTCAGTTCAAAGAGCTTTTCTTCCACAGGAGAAAAATAGATCTTTATTTACATCTTTTTCTAAGGTTTTCCACTCAGACTTCAGTCACTATGAGGGAATACCTCAGGATTTTCAGTCTCATGGCATCTATGATTCTCATGATACCACTGGCAAGACTCCACATGAGAAAGATACAATGGTATCTGAAATCTCTTTGGTCCTAGCATCAACACCCTTTAACTTTTCAGATCCCAGTACTGGGGTTTGTCAGAAGAAAAATCACTTGGTGGCGACAACAGATATCCTTAAATCAAGGTCTCCCCTTCTCTCTTCCTGCTTCAAAGTGGTCTGTCACCACAGATTATTTGTACTTTACTTGGGGAGTAATTTCAGGAGAGATAAAGATTCAGGAGATGCTTGCCCTGATCAAGGTACTCAATTCTCTGCACCATCTTTGGTCCCTGGGACCACTTCAAGTGGTTACAGACAGTATCACAGTGATCTGGTACATCAGCAAGCAAGGGGGAACCAGGTCATACCTGCTTTGCAGACAATCCATGTTAGCTTGGGATATAGCTTTGACAGTTTCACCCTACAGGCTTCTTACAGTCTTTCAGAGCAGAATTGTGAGTCAGACAAGCTGAGTAGGACCAGGGCAGACCCTCAAAAATGGAAATTAGATCCAGAGGTCTTCCAAGATTAGATCCATCTGTTGGGATTTCCTGAAATAGACCTGTTTGACTCCTGTCTGAACAATCCATTGGCAAAATTCTATTCCAAGATGCTATGCTTGAAGGCTTGTAAGACAGATGCCTTTTCTTTTCTTTGGACAGAAACATTCCTATATACCTTTCCACCCTTTCCATTAATATCCGGGGTACTTCAGAAAATTCAGAAGGAATTCCCCAATGTCATGGTGACTCATTTCTGACCCCGGCAACTGTGGTTCTCCTTGCTTTTGGAAATGGCCAGGGGCAATTACCACAAGCTTCCTCACAGAGTAGATCTACTCACACAAGAACAGGAGTGTTTGATACATCACGACATCTGTCTTTGAACTGACTGCCTGAATGATAGGGTCTTAATTCCTTTTAGGCACCTGTTTTGTGAGGACGTGCAACAGATACTAATGGAGGCAAGAAAGCCTGCTACTAGAAAATCTTATATTAGTAAATAGAAAAGGTTTTCTAATTGGTGCTAACAATATAACCAGCACACATTTAAGTTTAGTTGTTCTCTGTTTCTACAATATATGTGTGAGTTACTATCCCATAGCCTTTCTTATTCCTCTATCAAGGTTCATTTATTGGCCATTTCAGCATGTCTGCCTGTGGATCCTCCTCTTTCAAGGCATTCACATGTCAGAAATATTCTTGAAAGGGATTTTGCATATGACACCTCTAAGTAAACTGGTGGTCCCTCCTTGGTATCTTAATTTTGTGTTAGAGAAACAAACACTTTTTTTCTCTTGAACCAGCTAATCTGGCTGACCTGAAGTTCTTAACATGGGAAACAGTTTACTGATTGCTCTGACCTCTGCAAGAAGAGTATCTGGGTTGCAATCTCTTATGGTGAGTCAACTCTACCTCATTTTCCACAAGGACAGGGTTTCTTTGAGAAATAATCCTTCTTTTATGCCTATTTTTATACTTAAAGTGGTATATGAATTTACTTTAAGCCAAACTATTAATATTGCTGTATTCTTTCCTGACAATAAAAATGAGGGAGAAAGGATACTCCATACATTGGATGCCCACAGACAATTCGGGTACTATCTTGACAGAACTAAATCTTTGTGAAGGTAAGAAGAAAGGACAACCTGTGTCAAAACAGCCTACTTCAAAATGGTTGTCTAAGGCTATTACCTTTTGTTATACTCACCAAGACAAATCTATTCCTGACAGTATCAAGGCCAACTCTACAAGGATCTTGGCTTCTTCTATGGATTTTTGGAAAGGGTTGGATTCTAGCAGTGTTCTAGAAGCTTCTACTTGGTCTTTGTACATACTTGTACAAAACCCTATAAGCTTGATTCCTTCTACAGGTCTTGCTCGTGCTTTACTAGGAGCATTCTTCAGAGACTCCTGGATCCTTCTCCTTCTACCTCCCAAATATATTTATTTATTTATTTATTTATTGATTGATTTTATTTAACATTTGTTTACCGGGAAAGTCTGACTGGAACACAGGTCCTTTTTCAGCAGAGGCCCGGGGAGAAAAGCTCCATGAGTAACAGTAAATTTTCATCCACACATTACAATAATCAATAAAGTATAAAGCAAACAAAATGTAGTATACATAAGAATATACAAATTTGTTACATCTTGACAACAGAACCTAGGCTTTGAACATAGCTAGAACTATTTGTAGGTATGGCTTATGTCAAGATATAAGGTTAAGAAAGGTCGGTAGGAATAAAGGATTAAACACCGGGGGAAAAGTTGGATATGTTTTGGGTATACTGTGATGCATCAGAGCACTCATGAGGGATTAGTACAGGAACATAGCCACTTATTTTTTAAGCTTTAAGTGATGGCTTAAAGTGGTTAGTGGATGAGATTGAGAGAATGAAGTTAGGAAGGGAGTTTCATATACGAGATATAGAGTTGGAAAATAAAGATTCTTCTGCAGTGTTGTTGGCTTTGAGTAAGTAAGTTCTTGTTGTTAGAGTGAAGTGGTCTGCTGGAACTGTAAGGAAGGATGAGATTTTGTAGTGCAGGGGTTCTAGTTGGTTGTGTTACAATTTTGTGGGTTAGAGAGAGTTGGTTCATAGGTTCATAGGTTAGTACTAAGCTAACTGCCCTTGTGAGCCATTTTAAGCCTAGCCAATTATCCCTTGTGAGACTCAAACCCTGCACCTTGTGTTTGTAAGGCAAACACCTTAACCATTAGGCCACCCTCCCAACCCAAAAAAGAATAATGTTGGGAAGCTCAAGCCAGTCTAGTATCCTTAAAGCGATGTGTTCTATATGGGTAGTCAGATGCAAACTTAGCAATTTTATTATAACATGCTTCTAGCTTAAATAAGTAAGTTTTCCTTAGATTATTTAAAATTGGAGAGGCATATAGTAGAGTGGAGAGCAGATGGGTTTGTGCTAATGTAATTTTGGCCATTGTGGTCACGAACCTTTTGTGCCTATATAGACTTACAAGTTTCTTATAGACTTTTTTTTATAGTTAGGGGTACATGCAAGTCAAATTTTAGGGTATTGTCTATTTCCACTCCAAGAAGGTTTGTATGGGTTGTCGGGGAGATCACAGTATTGTCTTTGGCTATTATGTTAAATGGTGGGCATGATATAGATGTCTTGTTAGGTTTGAAGAGTAATAATTTAGTTTTGTTTGGGTTCAGGATTAGATGGTCATTGCTAACCATGTTTCAACAGAAGTGAAAGATTCCTGTGTTTGAGAATGAAGAGTTGATAGATACGTGGCAGCACAGATAAGTGTTGAATCATAGTTATCTATGGTAAGCTACCCATATAGCTAAGGCTATAGGATCAATATGAAAAACATAGTACAGCTGTGTAAGTTGAATTTCCCATAATGGTAGATGTTCGAATGTTCACTGCTGCAGTAGCCACTCCCTCCATCCACAGCCTTGTTTTCTATTGTGTTTTTTATGTCAGGGTGTGGACATTTTTTTTTGTGGTTTCTAGCCTTGTCCTGTCAGGGTTCAGCCTCCCTCTCTGTGCTGACAGGAAAACTCTAAAGGGCTTTGGAGCCAAATACTTTTAGTCAGCTCAGCTCATGCTGCCAGATAGTTTGGGCAAGTGGAATGTGCCCTGTGGTTTTGAAAGCTGGCCGACTGTTATATCCTTGGCAGGATATATCCCATATAGCTAGGGCTAGTGATCATTCGAACCATATTTTCTTCAGGTTCTTAATATTTTTAATTTCTACACAAGTTTGTATGTTCTGCATTATTTATCACAGTAGAGTTAGTCTGTGACTCTCATTTATCATCATGAATTTTTAATGTACACTTTATTCAGACAGTACAGTGAACATAAAAGCTGGAGGTGTGTATGGTGAGTCAGTACACAGACAGAAATACTTATGAAACCCAAGTTAAATGCATTTAGTGAATCAGTTCATCATTAGATGCACAAGTACAAACCAGTATCTCATAAATACAGATTGGGCAGTTCCAGCAGCGCACCTTCTGTTATACTTTCAGTGACATAGGTTCCTTTGTATTTTAGCATATTGCTAATTTACATATAAATGCATAGTAGTTCCTTATTCTAAATAAAATCATTATCAGTTTTGAAAAAATATTTTATGCATTTCCCTTTTAAAAGTCAGGTCTGTAATTGTCTTAAATTTATACCATTCTTCTTAACTTAAGATGATTTTGTCTTTTAGGTCATAGATAATATATATTTTCAGAAAATAAAATATAAAAGCTTACATCTTTCTGGCTATTAACTTTGGCCGAAACTAAATTTGACAAAAATGGAAGATGGCATCTTTTCACAACAGTGAACCCTATATCTGGTAAACCAGTCCTTTTCTTAAATATATATGGTCCATGCACGAAACAACAATATTTTATTTTAGAAATATATAACATTCTCTGTACCTTTCAAAACCATCAATATATTATAGGAGAGGACTGGAATGCAGTCATAGACCCAGTTTTGGATCACACCAGTAATTTGAACTCATACAATTTCCAAGCTTTACTCGCATTGGGGGAATTAATGTCTGATCTAAGCCTCATAGACCCAATTTTGTTCAGTGGAAATCTAAGTAAGGATAACATATATACATATTATTCAAAATGCTATAACACTTGGTCAAGATTAGACTTCTTCTTAATCTCAGAATCCTTAACAAGACTAGAGTTAAATTTCTCCACAGAGCCTAGGTTCTTATCAGATCATGCCAAAATTTCTCTTAATTTAAGCTTTACAAACAAACATCTAAACCCATTAGTGGCAACTGGACTCTAAACAAAAACTTATTATGTAAAAAACATATAATTCAGGAAATCAACGATAGCCTGGCAGAATGTGATGAAAATCTCGAGTTCATCAAAATACCATTAGATATCCAATGGGCAGTATACAAAACAAAACTGAGAGGGATTCTAATCCAAAAGGCTTCTTATTACAAAAAATTAAACAAAGAGAAGGAAGTCAAATTAATCTCCAATCTAACAAACTTAGAAAAGAAATATAAGACAGGATCAAACCCAGATTTAGAAAAATTGATCAGTAACACTCAAAGAGAGCTACTAGAATTACATCAACATAACTATTCCCTCCAGGAACAAAGGTACATGGCTACATTCTCTGAATGGGCACAAATACTATCTAAAACCTAAGTGAGAATAATCGAAAACAAGCACGAATCTTCTAGAATTTCCCTCCTACATTACCAAAATGAAATCTATAAATCAGATTCAGAGATCATAGAACTATTTTATACTTTATATTCTGACATATATGGAATGAAAAGTGACATCTCAGATATATCCCAAATGGAGAACTATTTGAATAATCTTACTTTTCCAAAACTGAATGGGGATCAAAGAAAATCTCTCTCTGCGTCACTTGAACAACAAGAAATTCTTGACACCATCAGTAACCTCAAACTTGGCAAATCCCCCGGCCCAGATGGTTTCACATCTGATTTCTATAAATCCTTCAACCTAAGAATTTCATCCATTCTTTTAAAAGTGTTTAACTTCATCAAACTGAATAGCATAACAGATCTGCATTGGAACAACTCAAAAACAATTCTAATCCAGAAAAACAATCAGGACAAAGCCACCCCACACAAATGCAGACCCATCACTCTGATTAATGTGGATATCAAAATACTCTCCATCCTTGCAAATAGACTCAAAAAAGTGATGCCATCCTTGATATCCCCAGACCAGGCAGGATTTATGTGTAATAGACACACTTGGGATAAGACTTTAACTTTAGATTCCTTGATACAGTTAACCAAGAATGAGAGAAATCCGATATACGCCTTAACACTTGATGCTTGTAAGGCATTTGACAGGGTCAATTGGGAATTCTTGTTCCTAACTATTTCTTACTTCAACATTCCTAAAGAATTCTCTGACATGATAAAAATGCTGTACAAAGACTCTCATACCTACCTCTATGTAAATAAAAGGATATCTAACCCTATTAAAATTACAAATGGAGCATGACAAGGCTGCCCTTTATCATTCTATCTCTTTAATATTTTCATTGAACCCTTCCTATATATCTCGCAAAATACTTTCCACTCAATACCTAAAGTCTTCAATACCAAAGTAATGTTGTCTGCATTAGCAGATGATCTAAATATATACTTCCAATATCCCAACTCAGATTTGAAGAGAATAACAGAAGCTATTAATAAATTCTCGAAAGTTTCAGAGTACATAGTCAATCAAAAGAAGTCCCATATTTTTCTCATCAACTCTGCAAACTACAAAGTAAACTACTTCCCAGATTCTCCTTTTCAAACAGTTTATTACCTTAAATATCTAGGGATCTGCTTTGAGTATAATCAGGCCTCCATGATCCAGACTAACCTCCATAAGGCATGGTCAAAAATCACGCACAATCTTCACAGATGGCAGCAACTGAAACTCTCAAACCTAGACTCAGATAACAACAAGATATCCCCCTCTTGGGTTAAAATTTGGCATCATCACATGACTAAAAGCAAAATTAACCCAAAAGCTTTTCCCTTCCTAACCCCTACAAATCTTAGAATCATCAAAATAAGCAAAACTCTGAAACACAAGATTAAAACATTTCAGGACCTAATAACATCTATCAGCCTAGATAAAACCTTTCCTCTTCTCCAGCCACTACATCTAAATCCTAATATAAGACTCAACAACAAACTAATTAATCTTCCAGACTTTCCCCTTATCAAAGATTGCTCAGTCTGGGACCTTTATAAACACAACAATAAAAGTCTCCCTGATCTACGACTAATTCTGAAAGTAAACAACAAATAGACGGTCATTCTACGGCAACTCAGGGAAATTGCATCATCACTAACCAGTAACTTATCCACCAATATTCAGGACATCAACAGACTACTTGAAATTATGTCTAAACTCTCGAGCAAAGAGAAAATGCTCTCAAAAACCTATAATCTTATCAACTCTATGAAAAATAATTCTGTGTGTCTATTCTCCAAATATTGGGATAAGCATGGTGCCGCATTCACAGAGGAGTAAAAACGAAAGGCAATCAAAACCACCATAGAATTAACTCCCTTTAAAAAACTTATATACACACAATTAATGACCAGTAACAGCACTTATTACACACTGACTGTTCTAAATAGATTTGATCCTAACATCTCCTCATCCTGCTTGTGCTGTTGTTATCCACATGTTGACCTTATACATGTGTTATGGTTCTGCAGTCACACCCATAAACTATGGTGCTCTCTAAAAACATGCCTAGAAAAAAAATGGGTTATCAGAAATCAACACTTTCTTGGGAGCTAGCTATACTACACATCTCTGATCTCAAGTTACCTAAGTTAAAGCAACATGTATTGATTACACTTTGCTCACTTGTTAAGTTATACATTATTAAAAACTGGCTAGATTGTACTAAACTTTGTTGGAAGGGATTCAGGGACATGGCATTTAATCACATATCCTCAAAAAAACTTGTTATAAAAGGTGCCCGGAAGAGAGCATACTACCAGAAATTCTGGAAACGTATACTAGAGTGATTAGTCAAACTTAATGTTCAAAGGATTGATGAAAACTGGTTTGTCTCTTCTTGGCAAATGAAGGTTTGATCTTAATTTTCAAGGTTCTTCCCTATTCCAAGATACAATGGTAGCACACTTGTAGATATTGTATGTAGTTTAGTTTGGTTATCTGTTTTTCTTTTTTCTTTTTCTCTCTTACCTCGGATGATACTGGCATTTTACATAGTCGTGGAAATTATTGTAATCTGACAGGCATATTCAAAGTCATATCCAATGTCTTTTTACTCTGCAACTGTCTGGGTTATAGCAAAATAACAATAAAAATCTTATTTGAAAACTTTGGCTGAAATATAATAATATTGTGATGTCTACCAGTGTTTTTATATTCTGTAGTGTTCTGCAGATTTCAGCAATGAAGTAGTATTATTTAGTTTAAAAACTGCATAAGTGAACCTTCTTTGAAGCATTTTGTGTTTTCAATGATTATAATTACAACAGAAGGGAGAACTAAGTATAGTATTGAAGGTAATCTCTTCACGTAACCCTAAGGGTAATCCCAACACTGACGATAATCTCTTTATGAAGCACTGAGGGTAATCCTTTCATGTAGCATTGAGGGTAATCTGTTCTGTCAGTCTTGCAACAGACATATTTCTCTTGCAGTACAGAAGACAAAATTATTTTAAAGTTTCTTTAACTGCAGGTACCCAGGAAGGTCCAGATGCAATACATTGCTGTAAATCTTGTTTAAATGTTCATTTAACTACTAGAATATGCATACTTCATTTGAACTCTGCTTATAAGATACATATGTGCGTGCATAGTCATTGTATATGATGTGCATAATTTTGCCTTTGATGCTTGTCTGTTTAAGTAAACATGGTGATATAATAGTGGGGAAACTCCTGTTTAACAATGCAAATGTACAAGCATGTATTCAAAAGTGCATTGAACATATATTGTAAATCTCTCAAATGTTTGTATTCTATATTTATCTTTGTTCCCATTGTTATTTGTGCCTGTGTCTGGTTTGTGGCTGAAAAGGGTTGCTGGACCAGCCTACCTACCTAATTACCGGTTAGTAAATAAATAAACACAAAAGGTTCAAAAGCAAGTGGGCCTTAAGTGGCAGGCTCAGATCCTTATATTTAGTGGTATTTATGCAAGTTTGCACACTGCCCTCAGATCTTTTGACTATTCTATTTTTGTTTGACGGTGCAACTGACAAGTTCTTAATAATAAAACATGAAATTTATAAGGATTTCTGATTCTTGGCTGCAAACTACACAGAGGCATGGAAGGTATCTGTATATCATACCTTGAACTGTTCATCCCTGATTGATGTGTACAGTTTATAAATATTATAATAAAAAATAATTTTACCAGTGGAAGTATCAGCAGCCTCAAAAGTTGTATGTAACATGCAGTAACGTAAAAGACTTGAAAGTTGACATGACTGAGATTCATGAGGAGTTGTTGCATGCACAAGAATCTCTTGCGATTTGCATTGTGTTTTACTGCTGGCAGAGTGGCTGTGCAGTTCTTAAGTATCACTTCAGCAGTACTGAGCAGCATAAACTGATGTGAGGGACTGGCACCAATTAATTGTATGCAATAAGGGTAAATCATAGCAGTATCCTAGCGAGCCTTCCAGTATGCCATGTAGCATCATTCAGCCTCTGTTTCTGATCCTTAAAGAACAAGAGCTATGTAGTACTGGAGCTGCCAGCATATTATGGTTTTTAGTTGGACTGTATAGAGTCCAGAGAGAACAGGGTTCATACTAGCCACTGCACAGTTTTGCTGTTGCAATGCTATTTGTTTAGGATGACCCTGCATTTGCTTATGCTTTTTCAATACTTGACACCCCACCCCACAAGCAAGGCTTCACAGTTTGATTTGCATATCACCAAGTTAGGTCAGGTGTAGCTGCATAACCTAAGCAACCCATTTAAGAATTGTTGTGGTGCATGTAATACATTTATGGTGTACCAGAGTGATTTGGAGCAGAACTGACAATGCTGAGGAGTGAAAAGGGGATACACAGGTGTGAGCGGAGTGTCTCTGGGCAGTATGTCAGAGGGTGGCTTAATGGTTAAGGTGTTTGACTTACAAACCCAAGGTGCAGGGTTTGAGTCTAACAAGGGATAATTGGCTAGGCTTAAAATGGCTTGCAAGGGCAGTTAGCCTAGTACTAACCTATGAACCTATGAACCTATGTATTACATAATATCAAAAAAGGGAGTGTGGGGAGATCCTGGAAAAGGAGTGATATTAAACAAGGGTAACAGTTAATATGATGTACTGTATTATAAAGCAAAGGAACAGGAGCTAAACATAAGCATGAGATAGTTTGTTGTAAGGGATGGGGGAGAAAGCCTAGATGATGATCACTGAATTTTATTATCTTGGGAAGAGGAAGGGAAATGAAGGAATGTACATAATTATTATCCTTTACATCATATTTTTGGTGCAGATCTATCCTTTACAGCCTGCCTATGTGTTCTATTTGGTGGAACCAGACAGAATGCATAGCAGTGGGTCCTCCCCCTGTACTACTGAGGAGGCTTCATGATTAATTAATTGCATAGGCAGCTAGTATTATTCAGCGATGTCTATGACAATCTCAATTGCAAAGCACAGGCTGTGCTGTACATCCATCCACAGCCCCCTTTTCCCATTTTTGCACATGGGGTCAGGGTGCCATTTCAAGAGTGACAATCATTCAGAGCTAAGGTTTACACTGCTGGGTGTCTAGTCCTGCTGCAGTCAGGCTAAGTTGTACGATGAAGTATATTTTCATGAGCCCATTGCATGTTTTTTCTTCACAAGATGTGCTTTATAAGCATTCATTAATGCATTAATTAATACTGTCCCCTTCTTCAGTTGTTACATAGAGCACTTCCCAAGGATAAATCATATAGATGAATGATGGAAAAGCCAAATGGACAGTTATTAAAATTGTAATAGGTAGGCTAACAGTTGGGAAAACATGTTAAACTGGAATGGCCATTTGTTATTCAGTAATACAAAGTGACTGTCTCACCCTCATGTAACAGCAAAGAGAGCATCATAAAATAAATATACAAGGTAACTACAATAGGTCCATAGGTTTATAATAGAATAATGACCACCAGTGTCTGCACAACCCAATCCAATTGTGTCCCTGTGTAACATGGGCATTTACTTGGAGGGGTGTTATATTAGTTAGAAAGTTTCTAAAGGTTATGTGGTGAGGTTATGATAGTTTGGGCATAGTTACTGTATGCTTCTATCTGTCGGAGACATGGGGGCTAGACACAGGGTAAATTTCCAGTTTCCCATTTATTGGTCAAGGTTATACTTAAATAAGGTTAGGTATGGACTCTGCTACACGTGGATGGGGAGCCTGTTCCGTTGCATGCGGATCCTCTGAAACACATATCTGTCTCATCAACGGGGTCTATATTATATCCTTGAAAGCTGTAAACAGTCAATGCTCTCTACAGTGAAAATGCTGTGCAGCAAATTCGCTATTGTGGGGGGCTGCGCCCCTACACCCCGTGCTAATTATATATACCAACTCTGAGATCACACTACAGTGAGGAAAGGGCAAATTTTCCAATCTTCACTGTAGTGTGATCTCACTATTTACAGTTCGCTGCATGGCATTTTCGCTGTAGATAACGTTCACTGTTTACAGCTTTTGAGGATATAATATAGACCCCTCAACAACATGTCCTATTTATGTCACAAGCAAAATTTAAATCCCTGAATCTAGTGGTTCTGATGCTGTTCATTTTGCAGATGTGCAAAAGATCCATCAGAGCAGGATCCAAGGATGCCTTGTATACCAGACATTGATCAATTCTCCGTAAACTGTAGGAAGTCGAATACAGAGAAAGGGCTTTAATTCCATCCATTTAGGACAATGTCTATATACCTTGGATTCACCTTGTAAAGAACCTTTGTGGGCGTTCCAGCTATTGCATGTGTCTGATCAGATAAATGTCAAAGATGGCATTATACTCTGTAATGGGTTTGATAATGACCAAATAAAGTGATACTATGACTTCCTTGGACTTAGATTCCATGCCCTTACTTATAAGTTGGGAAAAATTGAATGATTTTCTCACTACCTTGGCAACATTGTTGGTCAAAGGCCAGATTACTGTGTACATATGTTCCCAGATCCCTGACTACTAAGTTAATACTTTGGGGTTTCTTATCGCTGGAGTAATTAGCCTGGATGACTGTTTTCCCAAAAGGCACTATAATGCATTTCTTGCCATTGAATTTTAATCCATTACTTTGGCACCAGTCATTTGTCTGTGTTAGACCCTTTTGTAAGATATTTGTGTCATGGGGAAACTATGACAGATTCCAATTTGCAGTCATCTGCAAACTTGGTCAGCCAAAGGCAGTTGATATTAGCCTTTACCTCAGAGAAATAGATGTCAGATAGGAGCAGTCCCATCACAAAGCCCTGAAGTAGGTAATCTCACAAATCCTGACTTTCTGGGTCCTGTCTGTGAGCCAGTTGGGAATCCAGCAAGTTATGTATGGGGCTTATGACCATTTCGGTGAGTTTGTCAACTATATCCAAGTGAGGTATTGTACTGAATGCCTTAGCCAAGTCCGGGTAGGTGGTATGCACCATTTTCCCCTTATCCATTGCCTTGGGGACCCTCTTAAAGAATTCCACCAAGTTTAGTAGGCATGACATTACCTTGTGAAAGCCTGAATGGGTTGGATCCAGTGTCAGAAGGTTGTTCTTGCCATGGCTTTGCATATTAGACTAGTCAGACTAATGTGTCTGTAATTTCTGGGGTAGGTTGATGGTCCACTCATGTGATGTGTGATAACCATTGCAGTCCTCCATTCTCGTGGTACAAAACCTGTTTTGAGGCTATAGTTGAAAAGTGACTTAAGTGGTCCTGATAGGTCGTGTTTTAAGCTGTTTAGGAGTCATCCTAGGGTATTGTTGGGGGAAGTGTTATGCTAGTAGATATTTCATGGGGGGAGTCAGGGGAGAATGTGAGTCAAGTTTGAGCTGAATTTGTCAGCCAGCAAATTTGCTATGTCACTCTGCTCACTAAAGGTGGCACTAATGATCAGCAGTTTGGCACACTGCTGTTTTCTGCCTTTGAAGTTAAGGACAGATGTAAAAGACCATATGGTTTTCTTTAGCATGTGAGGTTATCTTGACCTTGTTATTGGCCTTGTTGGACTTAATTAGTCCTTTAGGTTCCTGTTTAGTTTAATTAGAGAGGTCATATCATTATGGGAGTTGTTGTTTCTGATTTTAGCCATGATATTGTCCTTTTATATACCTTGTTAAAGTTAGGATAACACGAGTATGGTTTTGTTTTTAGAGAAGGCTTACTTCTAGTAGGTACAGCATCCTCTATACAACCATTTACATGGCTGTACAGAGTCTGTGTGAGCAATTCCACATAGGTTGCTATGAAGTTGGAGTTAGGAGGGGCATGGAATTTTGACAAACTATAGCTTAATAAAATAATAGAATGTAGTTTCTTTGGAATAGTTCCTAACTCTTACATGGTTTGCTCAGATTACTGAGTTGATTTTTATTTTGAAGGAGACAGCTTTGTGGTCCTACTTCACCAGTGAGGATGTGACTCAGGGGAGGGGTTATTGCGCTTTCCCATATTGGTGAGTACCAGGGCCAGAATGTTTGAAACTCTGGTTTGTGTGTGCACTATCTGGGTAAGGGTATTTGTGTTAATGAAGTCCAGGAGTTGTGTCTGCGAGCTTGAGGCAATGTATGTTTCCCAGTCTATAGCGGGGGTATTTAAAGTCTCTTATGAGTAGGGTATTTGGTTTAATGTTGAGTGCCTCCAGTAGGTCTAGGAATGAGCTATGGGATTTTTGGGAAACGAAGGCTGACGTATAGCTTGTTAGGATATGGTATGGGATTTGTCAATGGTGATTTGCACTTGAATAAACTCCAAGTTATCATCCTGTTTAGCCAACCTAGAGTTATACTTGTTGCTAATGTAGGTTAAAACTCATCCACATTTTATCCGTGTCTGTGCAATTGATGGTCTAAATGTGTGGAAGACACTGAAGTCTTGCTCTTCTGGAGTACTTTTTGTGGATTTAAACCATGTCTAATTAACGGCAAAGATGTCTGTATTCTCTAGAGTGAGGAGAGCTTGTAGGGTGTGGAGTTTCTTGTTTAGGTTCTTATCATTGAGCAGTAACACCCTTACGTTTCTTTGGGTTTTATTTGCTATGTTGCTAGGTTTGTCAATTTGACATTGCCTAAAAAGGCTTTATGGGGGTGGATGAAGTTTTAGCCATATTTGGAAGCCTAGGGGAGATAGGTGCAGACCATCCTTTGCAAAGCAACGTGCTTTGTTAACCATGTCCTTCCATGACTGACAAATATTGAACCCCCTGGAAAAACACTAGAAACTTAGCTAATTATTGAACTCAATCATCTTTTGAGTGTACTATGGCATCATCCTTAGTGAAGGTAGAATGCTGATCAATGCAATGCACATACCTGCCTGACACACATACACATTTAGAGAGCTCAATAATGTCTCTCTTCATATTGTCTAGAAAGATACATCTCAGGTGATTAGCACCCACATGGACTATGATAGAATTGTACCTGTGTACCTTGAGTGCATATGCAAGTCAGCGAATCCTAACTCCAGATAATCAACTAACCATTATTTTCTCCTTGTTCAGGCTGGTGAGTGGGGCATCTGTGTGTCATACAACAGAGTCCCCTTTGACAAGAGTCATAAGTAATGTGTTTGTGTTATGGGCTTTGCTGTTGGGGCTCCATTGAGTGTAGGCATATGTGTGGTGTTTGGTGTTGCTTTTGGTGAGTGCTTTATAGATTGTTGAGGATAGGCATTGCCATTAATAGGCTTAGGAGGTCTTTGAGATTTAGGAAGATTGTTTTTTAGTGCCTCAACATAAGTTGGTGTATATGCATGATGGGCACTGTTGTAGATGCATGTGCATGCTCTTGACAACCTTGTTTGTATGCGAGATGTTTGCCTCCAGAGAAACTGTGTATGTGCATCTCTCGAATACTGTGTTTTTCTTTAAGGATTACATGGGTGTCTGTGAATGAGACAATTGCTACATTTGTCTCAGGATGCCTATATCTACCAAGCTGGCCACTGAGACATTTGGAAATTTCATATCCATGTTGTCTGGACCTGTATTTGGGTAGTCTACTTTAGGTTGTAGACTGGGAATACAGAGGTCTCCTTGGTCTGTCATTTTGGCACTAGACCAAGTTAGGTTGTGCTACATTTTGATAGTAGTGCTGTTTATCATGCAAATCGTTGCTTTAAGCTTGTCTCCACACAATGGCTTTGGTTTAGCCACACTGAGTTACAAGTTCCAATTCTAAGGGTATTTTTATAGATAACATTTACTTTCAAGGTGTTTGTATCTATACAGGGCAATGAAAGAGGGGAGGCGGGACTTTGGAAGTCAGAATACCTTAAGGCGTAGAAACCAGAGACACAGCCTTTTAAAACCACAGCAGGAAAAGGGTGGCAAGGTTGAGGAAAGCATTCATTAACCAGGCAAATAATAAGCATACGTCACTAGTAGCAAAACTGGAATATAAACAGCTATAAAATAATAGTACTGAAGTGCAAACCCTGGAGCAGAATTCACAATACTGCCACTACTGCAATCCTACCACAAACTAAGTAAGGTACTAGATTGTGTAGCAATTTACCAGTAACACTACTTATGAAAACATGCTGTAATAAATGACTAAATGAAACAATCTGGCAGTAGTTTGCAGTTCTGCCACAACTGTGCATGAAGCTATAAGATTACGACCCAGACAGGGATCTAAATGCAACCAGCTAGCTTTTACAAGTAATTGTACTTATGGAGATAGAATAGTAGTATAATGTATGAGCAATCCTAAAATCTTGCAGTAATACATAATCTTCCCACAACTGTAAACAAAACTGCAAGACTAAGATCCCATAACAAACTAAAAGAAAATGCAAACAGATAACATTTGCTTAAAACATGGGAAAAAGCAGAGACATACAAAAAAGTATCACCACACAGTTCACTATATATTTATTTTTTATTTTTTGGCTGGGAAAGTTCAACTAGGGCAGAGCCTATTTTCAGCAGAGGCCTGGGGACAAATGCTCCAGATGCATGTCTTTGGAATGTGGGAGGAAACCCACATGAATGTAGGGAGGACATGCAGCCTTCGCACAGAAGGCACCCCAGCTGAGAATCAAACCGGAGAAGCTTTTGCTCTGAGTCAACAATGTTAACCACTGCACCACTGTGCCACCCCAAGCAAATTAAATTATTTAAGCAGAATTTAAATAAAAACTTTTTTTCCCTTTTCATGAAAAACTTACTTCTGGGGTTTCCGCACCTCTCAGAACCTTGAACAAAGACCAGTAAATTAAAAGGCACATACCCCAAATCCAAGGTATCCCAAAATGAGAAGGGACTTTGTGGAGGAGATATGAAATAGGAAACTTGACTTATGAAGAGTGGTGTTTGAGCCTAGTGGCATTTTATATGGCTTCTTTTGGTGGACTGCTGCTTGCTTCATTTATCTTGATTATGTATGTCCTTGGTACCTAAGAGCCTTTTTTAAACCAATAAATTTTTCATATAGTTGCCAGTTATATCATTGCTAGTTTGATGCATTGTTATCTATTTGGAAATATTTGGAAAGGGCTTGCGGGTTGCTTAGCTTTAGGCAGACTGAAATAGTATTCTGGAATCACCATTATTATCCGATATAACTCAACAGTGTCTACTATGATTCATGGAATTTCAGATTTTGAAAGTGGAATTTTCTGTTTTAATAACAGTAAATCATTGTCTTGGCTCTTTTAACCATTGATCTGTTTGGTAAACCTTTCGCTAAACTGCCTGCCACAGAACTTCCACAAGTACAATTCAAAGGCAGTCTCTGATGGAGTTATCTTTTTATATGTTATGAAATGTAAATTGTCTGATGAGAAGGAGTTGGTTTGTGCATTCGGCATCAGTTGTAATTTTTTCTGTATCCTCCAGATGTTGAATGCATCCTGATATTTTTTACAAGTTTCCTATTTGCAGCTAAGCAATGGAATCAAGTTTAGCCTGCATGAAATATAAAATATTTAGATACAGTTGTCCACAAATTATCATCATGTGCAATTTGCTTGATATTTTTTCACCCACTTTTCTTGCATAGCATTTGCACTACAGGATCATATACTAATGAAGTCATATATATAGGTAGCCTTTGCAGACCCTTGCAGAAGTTAAAAAGATTTAGGGAGTAGCTAAATACATCAAGTGTACAGTCTGTAATACATACTTATCATAAAAAAGAAAGATTTTTGAATGTTTATTTAACACGTGACTCTAGCAATAGCATATGAGGTTATTGTTTGTTGAAGTCTCTGAATTAGAATTAAAAATGTATGAAATTTTGGATTAAGTTTATGCAATATTTTTATTATCAGAATATATAGATTGGACTATTTTGAAACTGTATATTGTTATAATGTTTGTGTAGGGTTTTGTAATGTGTTTATAACACAGTGTATGTTGAAATTCCTACAAATCACCAAGAAGAGAGAGAGAATCTCACCAGAGTAATGTTTGCAAGAAATACAGAAGAAGAAATGCCTGATACGATCAACGCTAAGTTTGTAGCTTCTGTTTTCATGGATGGTTTTCTGAGATTTGACATATAATGGAGCATTTCCAGGAAAGTCTATATACTGTTTTCACAGCACACACTCTCTTAAGAATTATTTTATATTATTGAACTTACCGCATGCATTTTATGATGTGTTAATAAATATTAAATGTTCACAGTACATGTGTTTTGGTGATATATATAACACATTTGCATGCTTGTGTATAATATTCTTAACATTATTGACTGACTTTGATCAGTTCAGGATATGCTGTTAATCCTTTTGCTTCAGTTAGTTCATCTGTCTTACTTTTTCTTTTGGTCTGCTTATTGCTGAAGTAGTGTTTGTACTTTCTGTCTCATTTGTGCACCACCTAGCCAGTATAATGAAACTGTATAGAATTAACTAAATCAATAAAAATGCAAATAAACAATTAAAATAGCTAGTAAAACCAAGTTGCAATAACAGACTATACAGACAATACTTTACGGGTAAAATGTAAATAAAATGAAAAATTGCTATCCTCTTTGTGACTGTAATTCCTCTCAAATTCCAACTTACTTGTCTCTGAGACTTCCTGATTTTAGTTAATCCAGTTTCTTTTTAGTTTTCATTTGCATTTTACTGGCCATAAGCATTATCTGCACAGTCTGTTGGTACAATTATTTATTTGCATGTTTATTGATTCAGTTTAATGTAGTGTAAGCTATATGGATTATAACCTGCATAGGATATAACAGTCGGCCAGCCAGCTTCCAAAGCTTCAGGGCACCTCTCACACACCCAACGTAGTAAGCTAAGCTGAGCTAAATAAAAGACAAGCTTTGGTGCCAAGCCCTTAGAGCTGTTCTGCTACCAAATAGAGTGCTCTGCTGCGGGTTTACAAGGAACGTTCATCAGCTAACACTGTTCCATTGCTGGGCGGATAAGTTCTTTTGGGGGGAAAAAACTTCCATATTGCTTTTTTGTTGTTTTTTATCTTTGTGGAAAACAACTATTTTAAAGTTGCAGAAAATTCTTTTTCTTGACGGTTACATTCCTTTTATCTACTTTAAACAGGAGCACACTTTTTTACTTTTGTGGTAAGAAGCTGTTAAAAGTTGTTGAGAACTACTTTCTATCTTGATAAACTGTACTTATTTTACTTTTGGGGACTGACAAAATTCTTCATAGTGTTTTTTACAGTGTTTTGCATGAAAAAGTTACTTTTTTGCAACTTCCTGTTTTACTATTACTGCTAAGCTTCCCTGGGAAACAATTACAATTTTCAGCATGGCCATAGAACAAACTACAGGTCCCTAGGTCGGACCATTTAACACACCCACAGCTGGATGACTGCTGTGGCAAAAGCAGATTCCTCAGACCACTCATCTTTTTCTTTGGATCCCTTTGGTGTTGCCCAAAGAGCCATCATGGGCCAGGGGTTAGCCACATCCTCTGCAGCTGCTGGGGTCCCCCAGTGGGCAAGGGGCACTCACTTTTTTGGTCATGGGAAAAGGGGCAGAGACTGTACCCTTGCTTAGCCAGAATGTTGTGCCCATCCCTGTGGAAGCTTTTGCAGGCAATACTAGGTCGCTTTGCACCAACTTTCCTGTGAAAAATAGATGGAATAATTAGCATTTAACTTCTTCTGTGTCAGTTTGTCTGGACATGAGTAATTTATTGGACATAGCTCAGGCTCAGGGTCTTCTACAGGCTATTGATCTTTCCTGTAAGGTAGTTTCTGGTTAAAGAAAAAGGGATTCCTCTTCCCTGAAGAGGTTTAGTATTTTGAATTTGTACAGGACTTGGAAGGGACAAATGTAGGTTTTTCTTCTCAGATTTCTGATTCAGATTTTGAGGAGAGTATGGTATCTCCATCTCCATGTCAGGAATTCACTTTCTCTGAGACTATTTCCATAATACGCCACTGTTTTTAGTGGGAGAACACTGAGTTTTCTCATTCCCTCAGAAAATACTATGAGCTGTTACAACTAGAATTCCTACAACCTTCACCAATCCCCCCATTGCTATCAGCATTGGAGGATGTATTTGTCATAGCCTGAGATTTCACTGATAGACAACCTGCTGCTCCTAAGAAAGCAGACAGAATGTACAAAGCTTCTCAGTCTTTCAAGTTTTTATACACATTCCAGACCTCACCTGCCAGGTATACCTTTAATTAATCCCTCTGCTGCCAAACATTTTGATCCGATGCTGTCTTTTTTCATCTGATTCAATGTGTGGATTGTCGGATCCAGTCGGATCTGGCCTCACAACCTCATATCAAAGTATTGGATTCGAGAGCTCTGACTCCTCCGCTGCCCACAGTTCCCATCTCCTCCATGAATTACCTCAGATCTCATTTGCCACCTGCATAACCAGATGTATTGACTAAGAGCTCTATCCTGTTTCACAATAAGTGAAGCTTTTGTTCCTCCTTGTTTAAGATATTTAGACTTGTTAGTAGAATTTAATAGAGTTCTTTTTTCTGATAGCATCATTATACACTTTGTGTGTTTTTTCCTAGCATTTTGCTGTGTATTAGTGTGTGTGTTCTTAATATCTTAGGATTTAGTATTTTGGTAATAATTTAAAATAGTTAAAATAGTTTCAGATAGCACATTGTATTAAGATAGTGACATTCTCGTTCTAATGGCAGAAATGTTTACAGGCCTTAAGAAGTGTTCCTCTTGTAGGCATAAAGTCCCATCTCAAGACCCACACTCGCAGTGTGTATATTGTTTGGGGCCTTCCCACTTGCAGAACTGTTGTGCTATTTGTGCTGCTTTTAGCACCAGGGCACTCCAAAGAAGGAAAGAGAAGCTTATTTTGAAGGGGTTGCTTCCCCCATTCAATTGCGTCCAAAATGTGTTAGAATCCAAAGGTATCCTCTACCTCTCCTTCCTCTGATAGAAAAAGGGAGGAAGAGAGTGAAAGATCAATTTATTTATTTATTTATTTGGTATTTGTTTACCGGGAAAGTCCAACTGGGTCATGAGGTACCCATTTTCAGTGTAGGCCCGGGGAGATAAGCTCCAGATACATATGGTTAACAGAATGAAAAAACTAGACAGACATAATAAAGTCATGAAATTCAAGCACAAAATTTGAAAAACTACACTTTAGTTTGTCAGAATAAAAACTCAACAGACATAATAAAGTCATATTGCTCAAGCATAAATTATATAGAACGCCTGATAATAGGAAGATGCAGCATTATTTACATAATATATGATTATCATAATGATTAATATTCTAAAGGCCTTGAAATATGGTAACTGATTATATTGGTGAAGGCGTAGCATAGTACGAGTAGAGAAGGGTAGGATGTGATAGAGGGGCTAGTAGGAATAGATGTGGAAAAGGTATGACTGTAACCTCAGGGGAATATGTGTACAGGAAGGGAAGGGTAGGCTAAGTTAGTAGCGGGGATAGAGAGTAGAGATAGAAAAAGGCATAAGAGTACCTCATCCTGGGCTCATACAGGAGCAATCCAAGATTTGTTAAGGTATTCTTTTTATAGAGGTTTTGAAGGAGTGCAGGTTAGTAGCAGTTTTGATAGTTAAAGGAAATGAGTTCCATAGTTTTGCCACAGTAAAGTAAAGGCTTAGGCCTGGAGTTTTGTTAGGTTTATAAGTTGTGAGGAGATATTGTCTTCAGATCTGAGGTGTTTATTTGGGATAAAAAAGTTGATTAATGAGCTAAAAGCAGGATAAGCTAGTGAGTTGTGGATGATTTTATATATCATAGTAAGTTGTATGTATTGGAGGTGGAATTCAAGCAATCTTAGGGAATGTAGGGCTTTACAGTGAAGAGTTAGAGGGGCTATGTTTATGGCAAATTTGGCAATTTTGTTATAGCAGCTTTCTAGTTTTTTCTTAGGGAGATCTGTAAATTAGTTAGAATTGATGTCCCATATAACAGTGAGGGCAAGTTTTTATTCCTGTACAGCATGTCTAATCTTTAGTGTTTTTTTTATACTGTTTTGTATGTGTAGGTAAAATTTGAGCTTATCAGCAATTGTGACACCTAGTAGTTTGGTATGCTGAACCAATTCAATTTCAGTATTGTTGGCTGAAAAAGATCTTACAGTTTGTTTTGTTGGAGCTATGGGGTTTGTGAGTGAAGAGATGGAGCTTTGTTTTTGGGGGTTCAGTAGGAGCTCAGTATTGGAGACTCATGTTTCCATGGAAGAGAAAATGTGTTATGTTATGTGTACACAGATGATAGTGGAGTCATTTGCATATTGCATTAGAGTGCCTTCACAGGAGGATGTATGTAAGTTATTGATGAAGACATTAAATAGTAATGGGCCAAGGATGGATCCTTAAGGTACCCCTGTAGGGGTGATGTGATATGGGAGATAGAGCCCTGCCATTTTCCTGCTAGCTGTCTGTCAATTAGATAGCTAGAAAATCACTGAAGTGAGGAGGAGGACAGACCAATGTTGGAAAGTTTTTTAAGGACTCTGGGGTGAGATACCATGGTAAATGCTTTTGACAAATCTAGGAATATTGCAGATACTAATTTGCCAGTGTCACGGGGTTTGTTGACAGAGTCCATGAAAGATAATATGGCTGCTGTGCTACTGTGTGCAGGTCTAAAGACATGTTGAGTGTGAGAAAGTAAGTTGTGTGTAAGATGGTGGAGAAGTTGTAGGTGCACACATTTTTCTAAATCTTTGAGTGGGTGACACGATTGCAATAGAACAAAAGATTGTGATGTCAGTGGAGTTGCCTCCCTTATGTAAAGGGATAATTTGTGATCTTTTCAATAGGTTAGGGACGTGATTCAGTTATGGAGCTGTAAATTAAGATGCTAACAGGGAATGCTATTTTCTCTGCAGCAAGCTTTATGTATTCTGGTGGGAGGCTGTCTGCTGAGGCTCAGCAGGGTTTTCAGTTTTAGTATATTTTTTGTATTTCAGATAAAGGGATGGGCTTAAAAATAAGCTAGGGATGGTTTGTTTTTTGGCTATGAGTGAGGGGATGTTTGCATGTGTGTAATATGTGGGGTGTGTAGAGGTTAGCATTGGGGGTATTAGTAGATGTAGTGAGTTGGGGTGGATGAGTTAGGTTTACTTTTAGGTTGGATATAGACTCTATAAAGTATGTGTTGAATTTGGTGGCTGTTTGAAGAGGTGGTATATTGGGGTATGGATTGGGATTGTTTTTATTTCCTGGGTTGAGTAGTGATGTTACAGAAGAATAGAATTTCTTACAGTTATTTTTGTGGTTATCTTGAATGTAGGAATAGTATGATTGTTTTGTCATGCAATGTTTGTCTTTTTGTTTGATTGTGGAGTTGTCTGTATAACTGAAGATTTATGTTGTTTTTATTCTTTAGCCAGGCCGTCCATGCTTTGTCCCTGTCTTTCATTAGAATTTTACATGATTTGATGAGCCATAGGATATGGTTATTTTTTATTCTTTTTGTTCACTGAAAGGCTAGGGAGTTAAGAATGCTTAGGAAGGTTCTATTGAAATGTTCAGCTGCATCATTAAGGGGAAGTCTTTTTAGGATGGACCAGTCTATAGCTTTTAGAGATTCATTAAATACCTCTTTGCTGAATTTTTGTAGTTAAATGAAGTTTTGAACTTGTGTTACTTTGTGAGTTGAGTGATAGTCCTGTGAGTATAGGCTGATAGGTGGTTGGGGAGTGTGCCTGAGGATGCAACATTAGAAAGGTTTGAGACTAGTATCCTGTCCAGGGTGGAGTGCTGGATGTTATTTTTGCTATATATGGTAGAAATATTTATAAGTTGAGTAAAACCACAGAGGTTTATACTGTTTGTTGGGTGGTATGAGGTTAGTGTCTGCCAGCCAGTGTTAACACATTCCATAGGATAATGGTTTCATTTGGCATTGTTTCCAGGCTAGAATATTTTCTAGAATGGGAATGTTTTGCCCAGGAGGGATGTATAAAACAACTATGTAGATGTTCATAGATGAGTTAAGTTTTAGAAATGTTTTAAATATTTTGGCTGTGCAGAATTTTACTATAGTATTTCATATGGGGAAACTATCAAGTTGTTAGGGAAGATTAGGGCTATTCTGCCACCTTTTTATGTGCCCTGTCTGCTGTGATAATGCTGTAACGGGGGGAAGAATTTCAGTATCTTTTATTTCTGTTTTTTGTAATAGCAGGGATGTCTGGGTTAAATTGGGTTAACCAGGCATGAAAAGGTGCCAGTTTATTGCACATGCTCCTGATCTTTTAGGTTTTTTGTCTGTGTAGTAGGAATGGGACCTGGGTTGAGGTGAATGTCCCCGCACAAGTTTAAGGCCATGAAAGAACATCTAGTTGTTTTGTGAGTTTTAATTAATTTGGATATTTGTATTAGTTTTAGGTTGTAGTGGTTAGTATTGGGGACTTTAGAAATATAAGAAGATCGGTATAGAGATCAGTGTTGGGGTTATTTGGGAGAAGCTTGTGGTGGAGGGATTGAGTGGTGATAATGAGGTAAAAATTGATGTATGCTTTTGTAGTAGTGTTGCTGGATGAGTTTTTAGGGTAAAAAGGAGAAGAAGGAAGAGAAATGACAGGCATGAGTAAAACAACATGACTGGTGTAGAGTAAGCTAGCTTAAATGGAAGCAGATGGGGAATTAGGGCTGTTGGAAGTGAAGAAATTATAGGGGTAGAGTATAAGTGAAAATACTGTGGGATAGTAGTGTAGAAAAAGGGGACTGTGGTTAGAGTAATACAGGTGAGGTGTGGGAAGGGGAGGTTGTGTAGTAGACTGACTGGAATGTAGTTGGAATTGGAAAGAGTTTGCAGGAGGTGAAGCTAAAGAAAGTATACGTTTATAAAAGAAGAGTGGTAGGTTTTCCTGGTATCTTCTCTAGAATGTAAGGTATAGAGGGGTATTAAAGTCTAGAGTATAATGATCTAGTCAAAATAAGAAAAATAAGAGTTTTTTTAAGAAAAGAAAAGGATAAACTGTGGACTAGACAGCTACTATTAGGGAATGTGTGATTACAAATGGATATTGTGCAAAGCAGTATGGGAGGGAGAAAGATAGCTGGGAATGGGGCTAAAAATTAAAAAGAGATAAGGAAGTAAAAAACAAGAAACAGAAGTGTATGTATCAAAGTAGTAAGGGGAGGGCTTTGGAAAGAGTCACAAGTGAAATGTATATGTAGGAAGTATAATATTAGAGTAAGAGGGGGTGGGTATCAATCAGGGGCAGCTCGTGCTATTGGACTCCAGGACCCCCCAGCTGTAAAACATGAAAATAAAACAAAAGAAAATAAAACAAGAATGAAAAAATAAAAAATCAAACTGCGAGTCCCGGAGCATCGCAAATGCGCACTCGTGGCATTTCCCGATATTTGGACTGCGGGTGAACCAGTTTGGAGCATGCGCAAAGAATCCAGACTGTCTCCACCAGCAGTGCAGATTATGAAGGCAACATGCAAGTCCAAATTTTCCCAGCAGTCTATGCAGTTAAAACTGCATAGACTGGAAGGGGATCAGACTGCAACGTCCACAGGCAGGCTGAAGCTGGTGCTCTCGTGGGAAGGATGAGATGACAAGGCTGGTTCTCCTGCGGTCAAGTGAAATTCCTACTAGGATGGATTCAACATGGGGTTTGGGGCTGGAGACTTGTCTGGCTCAAATAGGGTGTATGTGTGTAATGCCCCAATTGCTACATGGTGGTGAGTAGAGAATAAACCTTGAACCCTGTACCTTGGGCCCAAGTGGCAAGAGCCTGAATTCCCTACCCACCATCATTTGTAGAAAAATTGCAGATTTTTGCCTCATATTTGTTCTGTTCTGTTCCTCATAAAATCTGTGGTTTCTGTATTTTTGTTTCTTAGCACAGCCAGTAGTGCAGTGGAGCGGTGGTAGCATTGTTGCCTGTCAGCTACAGGTTGTCTGGTTTGATTCTTGGCTGGATTGCCTTCTGTGTGTAGTCTGTATGTCATCTGTGGGTTTGCTCTGGTGTCCTCAAAGGATATTTGAAATTTGCCCCTATTTTTGGACTGTATTCCCCCAATATTGGCTTCATCCAGGTTTTTTGTGCCAAGGTTGAGAGCTATGGTGATGACTGAACTCACTGAATATGTTTGGGGGCTGTATTCCCCCATTATTGGCTTTGTTCAGGTGATTTGTGCTAAGATGTTGACAGCTATGGTGAGAACTGAATTCACTAAATGGTAACCATTTAAGTTTCAGTCTTCCTTTCTTTCATAAAACAGATGATTTGGTATAGCGGTATGTTGCTCTGACTGTTTTGCACAGGGTCCTGGGTTCAATACTTAGCAGTGAAATGTATGGGGGTAATACTGCATTTTATTCTAACAACTTTCCAACATTATACAAGCAATGTTTAAAATGTGTCCCTGTTTTCTGGTCTTTTGCCCCCCCCCCCCACTAAATTTTGGCTTTTTCCAGATTACTTGTGCTGCAAAGTTCAGAGATACAGCTGAGTGTCAAGTAGATTTTACAAGAAGTTGAGAGCTGCAGGGGAACAAAAGTTTAGTGCTGCTTATGCTGAATTTGCTTGGATTGTTAATAACAGAATAGGTAGTGTCCTTGCTTTTGATGCAGAAGGCTGTGGGTTCTACTCCCACAGTAGGTAGATGCATTGCTCATACTGTACTGTATTGTAAAGGGGGTGGATGCTGCAGTCCTTTTTGGTGAAGATACCTAGTAACTATGAACCTGTTATCAATTTGCCATCCATTCCCTATTGCAGTATTACTAGCTTATCGTTTTTTTTAATGCAACTTAGGCAATTTATTCCTCAAGGGCAACAGGCACTTTATTTGTAGATGAAACAATGAAATATAAAGTTGTTTGCTAGCAGCAACCTCTTCATTAGTTACAGATTTCTTTAATGTGGAATTATTTAGATGACTTTTACTTTTTCAGAGATTGTGCATATTTACTGATACTGGTGGACTGTAGAAGTTTTAGACTTTTATGATAGAAATGTTCTGAATTGGGCAGTTTTGTCGTTATTGGTGCATGCATTTTGTTTCATTGTTTACTGGAAAAATGTTCTGAATTGGGCAATTATGTCATTATTGGTGCATGCATTTTGTTTCATTGTTTACTGGAAAAATGTTGGGCGGCCACGGTGGTGCAGCGGTTAGCATTGCCACCTCACAGCAAGAGGTTCTCTGGTTCGATGCTGGGGTGCCTTCTGTGCAGAGTCTGCATGTCCTCCCTGTGGTCGCATGGGTTTTCTCTGGATGCTCCAGTTTCATCCCAAAGACATGCAGTAGGTGGATTGGACACTCCAAATTGGCCCTAGGTGTGAGTGTGTGTGTGTGCCTTCTGTGGAAGGTTGGGTGCCAGGTTGGCAACTTGAAACTGTAAAACTCCACTGCCAATCATGAGCAGACAGATGATCCGCTGTGGCGACCCCTAACCGGGAAAAGCCAGAAGAAGAAGTTTACTGGAAAAATGTTCAAAACAAATTTAAAGCGCCCTCTAACAACTGTACTATATTGTACAAGGAATATAATTTAATACAATCAGGAAGGTCTATCAAAAACCACGTGTATGTTTCGTTTGCAAGGGGCCTATGATTTGAAAACACCCCAAAGTTAATCTTTATTTGCCAGTGGCAAAATGTATTTTCTTTGAATATGGGTTTCAATGCTGTTTCAATGAATGTGAGTTTCAAGGGTATGGAAGTTTTAATACTGTCTGTTTTCATTGTGAGATTGCATTGCTTTATTTAGCAGATATCTTAGTGTTTGTGCTGTAAAATACAAAATAAAACTTTCAAATGAAGTCCAAATCATCATAGAAGTAAAGCAGTATGCGCATTAGTGTTTATGGTAAATGGGGTGAAATAGCCAAGTAATGGTTCATTGGAATGGCTGCAGGGGGGAGGCTTCATTCGACCATGATTTTGTGAGGGGGAAGGGCGACAAACTCAAAGACAGCCCCGGCTGAACTATATCTCTCAACTGTCCAGATTTTCACAGAATGAATAGATTTTTGCTTCTTATTCTTGGTTTGTTCCTGATAAAATGTGTGGTTTTCTGGCAAATAATTTAGGAATTAAGTCACTAAATAATCATAGACACTGAATTTCAGACTTCATAACCTTCAGAAAAATGCATGCTAAAGCAATACCTTTTATTCTATCAATTGTCTCAGTTTTTACAACAATTTATAGTACTGTTTATATGTTCCCCCAGTATATTTGGCCTTGTCCAGATTTCCTGCATTAACAGGTTGAGCTGTCCAGATATTGCTTTATAGAATTAGGCATATCCAAACCTCTCAACGGTCCCTGATTTTGGCTCAAAATGTTGATCTTCCCCTAATAATCAAGCCGCAAAATGTTGTTGGTCTGGCACCTAAAGCCTCAAGGCAGTCCAGATCTTACTGTCTCCAAGATCTGAACTCTCTCCCTGAAAACTTCCTTTTCTCTAGGGCCTATTAGACCAAGTCTTCATTCTCCCATACTTCAGAAGATCCCTTTGAGGTCTGCTTTGATAACTTCATCTTTGAGATCTGGTAAACTAGGAGTCTTACCAAGTTAGATGTCAACAAAATGATGAGGAAATTTCTGAGGACTCAGATTCAGCTGAGAGTCCTCCTGGTTCCATCCCTGAGAAAAGGAGCAGGATCAGAACCTTCAACCCTGATTGTTCTTTTTCCAACACACTCTTCATTTTGGAGCCAGTGCACATTGGATACAACCTCCCCAGTGTACCAGCTTCAGAGCCGATAGCCCTGGAGACTTTGGCCTGACTTCTTCCCTCACTTTTACAATACAGTTGTACTCGGGTCAAGTAGAGTCCTGGAGCCAAAACATTAGAGTCAGAATACTGATGATGGAGTTGATGCTGAGATATTTGGAGCTGTCCCTATCACTCAGGGCTTCAGCCATGGACAGCTCGGTTTTGAGATCCTCCTTGGAGCCGTCAGCCCTTGGAGTCAAAAGTGTATTTTAGGTGGCTATTCCTCAGGTCCATTGGCTGAGTCAGCTTTTGATGCTGTGGAGAGGACTGTGGCTAGACCAAGAAAACTGGTGTTTGCATAGAGTTTGGATCCATCCAGACTACCCTTGAAGATTTCTCCTTTTTCATCTCATTCTGGTCAGCCTCCCTACCTTCTTGTGCAAGGCTGAGATCTCATTTTTCAGTGCCTAGGGTAATGTCAGTGGACCTATGCATCATGTGTTCATTACTGCAGCCCTGTCCAGCAACAGCATTGATACCACCCACACGATCCTGACAAGTACATTCGCTGTATGGCAAGTTGGAAGCTTCCTGCTAACACAGCTGTTGGCCATGGAGATGGAGAGCCTGCTGTACCATCTCATTCTCCTCATCTGAAAACTTTCTCTTCCTAGACTTCTTCTTTGAGGATACCTTGTTCTTCCCTCACTTCTCCTTGCCTGGCGTATTGCTGCATATATATATATATATATATATATATATATATATATATATATATATATATATATATATATATATATAAAACACATCATGTCAACATGCCAGTAATGACTGCTCCTGTCCACTCACTACTTTATTGTATACTTCCTTTTCTGTATACCCCACTGGGAGTGTTCATAGGTTCATAGGCCGGTGCTAGGCTTTTTGCCCTAGGGCCTATATAAGCCTAGCCAAAAAAGGTACCCTGGATTTCTCCACCCAAGAAAATTATTTTCCTGTGCTCCTGTCGAGCAGAGCCACAGAGGTGATCCCCAGGGTGAATTTCCTATTTCCCATCCAATCATCAAGATTTTTCTTGAAGAGTGCTAATGAGAAGCTTTGTTTGATATAGATAGGTAGTTTGTTCCAGAGTATGGGAAGTCTCTGGGACAGGAATCTATTTCTTCAGCATGTTCTGTTTATTGTGGTGACAAGGTTTAGGTCCCTAGAGCATGTAGCTCAGAGGGATTGAGATTTCTTTAAATGGAGCATGTCCAACAGCTCTGGGTTTGACATAGCTTTGTATGTTAGGCAGAGATCACCTCTGAGTAGGTGATATGCGATAGAGTAAAGCTGGAGATTTTTGATACTGTTTGTGTAGGGCATCTGTTTGAGGCTGGTAATTCTCTTTGTGAGGTATTTCTGCAGCCTTTCCAGTTGTTATAGATGTCTCGTGAGGTACATACCAAAAAGGGCATTGTACTCTATAATGGGTCTAATGAGTGATGAGTAGAGTGGAACAATGACCTCTTTTTTCCTGGATGAGAAACCTTTTGTGATGAGGTGTGTCACATAGAAGGATTTCCTGACTACTGTGGCAATATGATTATCAAAGGAGAGACTACTGTCCACCTGTGTCCCAAGGTCTCTTATCATACATTCAGTGTTAAGTAGACTATCACCTATGTGGTAGCTCATGGGTACAGAGTTTTTACCAAAGGGAATGACAATGTACTTCTTGGCATTGAGCTTGAGGCCATGGCTTTGACACCAGGCATCTGTCTCTGTGAGGCCTTTTTGTAGGCTCTCCGCATTGTTAGGCATTTCGATTATGGCTCCTAGTTTGCAATCATCTGCGAACTTCATTAGCCAAAGACCTTCTGTGTTAGCCTGTACTTCAGAAAAGTAGATACCAAACAGGAGAGGACCCAGGACTGAACCCTGTGGTACTCCACTTGTCACTGGTCTGAAGTCGGATTTGGAGTCTGCTACTGTTACAGTGTGGGTTCTGTCAGTGAGCCAGTTGGCAACCCATCTTGTGACATAGAGATTTATACCTAGTTTAGTGAGTTTATCAGTAATTCCAGAGTGGGGGATGGCGTCAAAAGTCTTGGCAAGATCTAGATAGGCTGTGTGAACCACCTTACCCTCATCTACGGCTTTGGTGACTGCTTCAAAGAAGTCTATCAAGTTTAGCAGACATGATCTGCCTTTTACCAACCCGAACTGGGTGGGGTCCAGAGTTTGGAGATTACCAATGTCTTTGTGTATAAGATCCATGATGATATGTTCCATGGCCTTTCAGACCAGGCTCATTAGGCTAATGAGGCGGTAGTTCCCGGGGTCCGTGGTGACTCCCCCTTTGTGGAGTGGGATAATCGTTGCTGTGTGCCATTCAGTGGGCACAAAGCCTGAGGTGAGGCTATGATTGAACATGGTGCTTAAGTGGGGTGCCAGTTCATTCTGCAGTTCATGTAGAACGCAGCCTGGGATGTTTTCAGGTCCCATGGATGCTGTGTTCTTGGCTTCGAAGAATGTGGTTTTTACCTGTGCAGCCATGATTGCAGGAACTTTGCATTTTTCCGGTATAGAGATGGGTGCTTTAGAGGTTGAGAGGGGGGTAACGTTAGCACTGCACCTATCTGCCAGGATGCTGGCAATATCAGTTGGTTCTGTATATTTAGTGCCATTGTGCTATAACTCAGAGCAGATCTGAGTGTTGCCATTGAGATTCTTGACATAGCTATAGAATGCTTTGTGGTTGTCTTCAAAATCAGTGGTGATTTTGTTTTCATAACTAGCATTGGAGGATTTTATGAGGGATCTCAGCTTCTTACTGAGGCTGACCAGGGAGTTCCTCCAATCATGGGATTTTACTCTTTTTTGCAACAGTTTCTTTCTTCTGTTGTAGAGTTTGTTTATGGCAGGGGACCACCAGATTGGCTTCCTTTTTTTGGAGGATAGCATCTTGGTATTGTTAGGGATAGCATGATACATGCACTCATGTAAATGCTTATAAAGTGCATTTGTCTAGGATTCAGCAGTCGTACCTCTATTGTCCGTCTGCATGGGTGTCGTAAAATTTTCCACTTCTGTCTTAAGAAGCATGAAGTTGGCTTTGGAGAAATTTTTTACAGTAGTTTCCCTAATGGGGGGTGGGAGCAGGATGTGGATGTCTAGGGTTATTACCTTGTGGTCGGATCTGACCTACGAGGAATTGATCACTGGTGTGGAACACCAGTCGCCCATGCTGGTAATGACTAGGTGTAGGATATTGCTGCCCCTGGTGGGGGTGTGGATAAGTTGATCCAAGGCATTGAAATTTATGAATTCCAGAAAACGTTGAACAAAAGAGTTGGTACATGGGTAGTTTTCCCAGTTAAAGGTGGGGTAGTTGAAATCGCCCATTATTAGGGTATTGGGTTGTACCCTAATATTTTCCAGTGTATCAGGAAATGACGAGTGGGAATCCTGGGGCATGGTGGGGGATCTGTAGCAAGTTACAATTTGGATTGCGGTCTTGCCCAGAGTTAGTTGCACTTGGATAATCTTGGATGCATTATGCTGAGCAACTAGCCTGGAGGTGTGGATATCCTTAATGAATATGAACACGCCTCCACCTTTAGTGTTTCGGTCCAGGTTAGGTGGCCCAAAGGTGTGGTATGAATTATAGCCTGGTAATGCAGAAGTACACTCTGGAGCCTTGAACTAGGTCTCTGTCACTGCACAGATGTCAATGTTCTCCATTTTAAGGAGTGCCTCGAGTGAATGCATTTTGAATTTTAGACTTCTAGCATTGAGAAGCATTACCCTCAGATTTTGCTTGCTTGTACCTGTTAAGGTGGTGAATTTGTCATTTGAACCTTGCCTAAAAAATGCACTATATGGGTGGCAAGAGCCTTAGCCAGTAACCAGAATCCCAAGGGCAACAGGTGCAGGCCATCTCTGGCAAAGCATCGTGGTCTGTCAATCATGTCATTCCAGGCAGACAGATACTGAATCCCCTTAGAATGACACCAGAAGCTTAGCCAACTGTTGAAGTCAGTCATTTTGTCCTTGTACTGTGGCATCATTCTGGATGATGGCAGGATGCTACTCAGGGCTAGGGTCATACCTGCCTGGGCTACAAGATCGGAGAGCTCCTCCAGGTCTCTTTTCATGTAGTCCAATGAGGTACGTCTCAGGTCATTCACACCAACATGGACGATGACAGAGTCATATTTGTACTTGCTGTGGAGTGACCTGAGTGCATGCATTATGTGGTGGATCCTGGCACCCGGCAGGCAGCTGACAGTAACATTCTCCTTGTTTAGCCCTGTGAGTGGAACATCAGTGTGTTAATCCTAGACACTGGAGTCCACCCATAATCTTCCAGTACTGACAGGCCAGCAGTCATCAGTGTACACAATGCTCACCCTAAACCTACAACACACACTGGCTTATGGCATACAGGTAACTGATTTGACAGTGGTCCCCTTCTTCATGCCAAACACTGTCTTGTATACACTGTGCCTCATGCCATTCTACAGGGGCATCACAGATTACTTCCTACTTTGCTTAGCATTGACACACTAACACATTGCGCACATGCACATTACCATTTTTGCTGCCTCTGTACTCCTATATTACCATGTTACTGCTATTTCCAGCTATATGTGTTCTACACACATGGTATACAACTACAAAGCCGTGTGCCATCTTGTCTCAATTCAAGACTGGCCTACATCCTTTAAGAGCTACACTTCACAACTGGTGTTGGGTGTGTCTCTTGCTAACCTTGACATCCCTTGTGCACAAGACTCTCTTTGCCTCTCTTCCTAGTTTGTCCCCTTGCTCAACAGACTAACAACCACTCTGATATTTCCCCATAGCAAGCATTTGCAATTATAAACACTGACGTACCTGTACTTACAAGTACTAGTTTGAAAAAAGATTTATATACCTTAGACAAGTTGAAATTCAATGTTCCAGAGTACCTTTACAAAAAACAGCTTTAGCTTGTTCTGTGCCTCGATCTCAGTGAGGTTCTGAGCAGCTGCTTGCATTTGTATCATAC
The DNA here is from genome assembly GCF_019279795.1 of Protopterus annectens. Classification (NCBI taxonomy): domain Eukaryota; kingdom Metazoa; phylum Chordata; order Ceratodontiformes; family Protopteridae; genus Protopterus; species Protopterus annectens. Next base: position 1,227,436,678 of record NC_056729.1, on the reverse strand, counting down.
TGATTTGGGCAGCTGGGCTTCATGACTATGCAAATAAGAGCCCAGCTCATGAATGTCTCTGAATTAGTTTATCTACAAATTGTGTTACTGAGCAGACACTTACAAAGCATTCTACACAACATTAAGTGCACACACATGCACACCTGCCAGGCATATTGAGCATACCCAGATATGGGAACAGAGCAAGTAGTTTCCATCTAACTTTCAACTTCATCCTGTGAAGCATGGCATCACAGAGTAGCAAAAGCACTATCATAGTCACTATATATGCAAAGCAACTATACTTTGGTTGCTATATTTTACACCTCCAAACCTGTATTCCAGAGGTCCAAAAGTGGCATACTCCATTATTAGCCCTGACACTAATCATGTTACTGAGCTGCTCTGTGTTATGCAAACAATCTTGCAATGAGAAATGGATGTGACCAATTAGATGCCAGCCCTGATTCTCTAGTTTGAGACCTGGTGAATGGCTATGGCTTCTGAGGACACTTGTATTTACAGAGCACCCTGGTGATGATAACACAAGACAAATATGTCTCTCCACTTCCTTTATAGAGACCATCAAGACTATTTGCTGGTGGACTCATGTCAGGGCCTTCAGTATAAGGTGAGTATCCATCATTGTCTCTGGAGGGCAGTGACTGAGGCCACTGGCATCCCATGAAGTGGTGACCAGTGCAGGTACTACTAAACTGAGGATGCGCCATCCAGACCTTCTTCACCAATGGGAAGAAGAGGTCACAAACAGAGCTTTGGAAATATACTGTAAATATACTTTACATGTTTTTTTCTTTCATCACCTAAATTGTAACCCTTTCAGTTTGGACAGCAGTATGCTAATGTCTGTCTTTTTCTTCTCCCATTGTTCATGAGGCCATACTAGAGAATCACCAGCAATATAATAGGAGTTTAGAATACCTTTCCAAGCATAGATGTGAGTACACCTGTTTTATGTCGTATAACATATAAATGAAGGCATATATGCTATATATATATATATATATATATATATATATATTTTTTTTTTTTATATAGATAGATATACACACACACACACACACACACACACACACACACACACACACACACACACACACTCATAGACATGTGTGCTTATTATAATATTGAAAAAACGGTTTGATGTTTTCACTTTCAATATTTTGCCATTTAATAATATGGCATTCCAACATGGATCCAGATATATATATATATATATATATATATATATATATATATATATATATATATATATATGTATATATATTTATTTAACATTTGTTAACCAGGAAAGTCCGACTGGGCCAAGTCCTTTTTCAGCAGAGGCCCAGGGAGAAAAGTTCCAATTAAAATTAAAATAATACAACACAGATACAAATAGAATATAATCAACACAGTAAAACACAATTAAATATACAACATGGGATACTTAGCATAGTTAAAACATAGCACTAGATATCAGTTATATAATTTGTGTTTATATGTACAATTAGTAAGATATATATACACAGTGAAACTCAGAAAGTCCAATACTTCAAAAAACAAAGGAAAAACCAGCTTGAAACAACTTCCAAATAGCCACACTCGGACAATAGGTCTAGCGCTTTCATTCAGTTTTAATCACGTGAACTTCATCAGAAAAAACACTTACAAACCTACCCCTTCATTTTATACTAAATTAACTTACAAGAAATTATCTAAAACATCAATTGATTAATTAATTAATCTATATAAAGTCAATCCCTAATACACAGTATATAATTATGAATGTCCTTATATACAAATGTGTTAAAAATTCATCTGTACATTAAAAAACATTTCAAACTGATGACTTCATTTAAGCTGGGTGCTATATCTGCCCCATATAGGAGCTGTCAGAATGCTTCTCTACATTCCAGTGTGTTGTTTAAATCCCCAGCAAATAAAGCCTTGTCAACACTGTCTAAAACAAAAAATTAAAACTTTTTAAATAATGAACAAGAAAGTGCATGCCTAGATAGTGAATTAGTCTTGTCTTTTTTCTTTATAGCTGCACAGGGCTGCATAACTAGTTAGCATGGCGGAGTCTCGTTTGTTATCGAAATTAACCAGACAAATCGCTCCACACGCACATACTACATATTAGTGACATCAATTGTAAAAGGCTTAGAAGTGCACTTTATAAACATCATTTAGAACACGCTGGGGCACATTTTATTTTTGTTGGGATTGATAAGGTTAAGGGGGGAGGGTTATTACAGTTAAGAAAACATAAGATTTTGGATTCTAAACAAAAAATGTGGATAATGAATTTGGGGGTGTTATATAAGCAGGGGTTGAATGAAAATTATTAAAATTTTTTTTTTTAAACTGTTATACATAAGAAAATAATCTTTTGGTTGCTCTTTCTATATAATTAGATGCATACTGTGGGTATTGCATTCAAGTTATAGAAAATTGTTTGAAAGGGATCACTGTCACTTTAAATCTTGATTCCTTAAATAGCATGGCTGTATAAATTCCTGTAACATATTGAGCACTGATGATGCCTATATGGTGAAACAGGTTTGCGTGTAGTTGAGGCTCTGTTTGTTTGATTTCAGCCTGATGATTTTTTGAATACATTTATTGTACTCTGACGACAATAAAGTGTATTTACAGTGGAATGTGGTGCAATCTTTGCCTAATAGAGACTTTTATTATTCATGAGTGTTGGAAGTTTGTGTTTGTTTTATACATATATATATATATATATATATATATATATATATATATATATATATAGTCACAGCCTAATTGCTTTCCATACAGCTACATATTTGAAATATTAAAACAACTTCATTGTGGGAACTATGATCACATCTGTTGCTGATTAGGTAGTATCTATCTGCTACTTGTGGCCGTTCACCATTGTAAGGTATTGGTAGCATATTTGGTTCTTAGTTGCTTGATGTTTGGTCATAGTAGTGATACTGGGGAATCTCTCAGTAGGTAAAGCACTTGTCTTTCATGGCTGATAGTAAGAAAGGTATGTGTTCTATTACTGCAGCAGGTGCTCTTTTTTCATCTGCATTACCTACAGCAAATTATATCACTCGGGGGGGGGGGGGTACAGGCAACTATCTCCTGAGTATGAGACATCAGTGTGGCCCAATCCAACTGACATTTACACAACAGGCCGGTTAACTTTTACTGTGCATAGGGAAGGACTAATGTGTAAATACAATTTAACATACACCCATCCCTATGTGAAGCAGATCTTTCAACGCACACAGACTACACATTAAAATGGGTTTACCAGTAATACTGGTGCCACAATGGCTCAACATGTAGCATATTTACCTTTCATGACTCAAAATGTGTAGGTCCTACATTTGATTCACACATTATGTGCTTTCCTCCCATCTACCTGTAGCATATACATTATGCCATGAGTACACGGGGTTTGCAAAGGTCAAGTTACATGTACTTCCATAGGAAGTACACACCTGTTATTGAAACTAATTGAGATAGTTTAGTTGCTCTATTTAGGTAATGCTATATTTAATTGTATGTTTGCATTTATCTCCCCCATCCTCCTTGTTGCTATCCTTTCTATTTATTGCATTTTTTTGTGGTTTATTTTGTTTTTCCCTCAACCCACCAGCCCCTCGGGACCAGCACCATCTCCCCATTCCCATCCTTATTTATGTACCCCTGCTACCTACCATAACCTTCCTTTCTACTTCCACAACTTACCTTCTCTTTAGCTATATAAAATGGGCACCTGCCCCCCTAAAAGGTACTCTACCTATCTTACCACCATCCTGTTTATTCCTTAGCATTTCCACTTATGTGTTTTCCCTCTACTTTCTTACCCTTTTTCATAAATTTCCTAGTTTCCCATTTTCACCATTTTATTTTGTCAAAAAAAAAAATAGATGGAAGCACCCTCTGCTGGCCCTTTAAAGCTGCTAGATACATTTTCCATCTTGCCATTTCTGAGCATGTGTGACCATGCTGATGTATTGTACACAAACTAAGGTCATGAAAATTTCTTGTCACATTCTGCAGCCGCTACCCAGGGATACATGCTGTCATTCCAGTCCCTGGTCTGTCTGTGAGCAGGATATGTAACGAGTTGCTGGCTTCACACTGCTTTTTCACTAGGCTAATGCTTAATAAGGTTTGGGCATAATTGTGGGTGATAGGTAAATAGTGGTAAGCCTGGCGCAACTTCACCTGCCATGTTTTTGAATCCCAGGGATTGCCTGTGGAAAACAAAATGGCAGCAACTTTCTCTTCAGCTACATAATACAAGACACTCATTCTCATTAATATTAATGATAAATGCACTAGAACTTTATTATACTACAGGTATGTGCCACTTAATTTCCGGGATAGGTTCTATCACATAGAACATTAAGAGGAGCAGACGTTAAGCGAACACCCTATACTTTATATTGGGCTTCGCTTAATGTCCTTCTGCACAACAGATGATTACATTTATGTCCTCTTGTACACTATGAAAGTAAATTTGGTCAGACATTGTGCAGGAGGACGTTAAGGAGCACACACCTGTACTGTCACTTAATACAACTACAAAATGCATTGCATTTCCATTAGAGCTATCAGTGGCGAAAGATCAGTTTGAAGTTGCTACAGCAGCTTTATGGTGCTGTCAGTTATTTAGCACAATCCTCAGCTTTCATAAGATCTATTTAAAGACTTTATTACTTTACAGGCTGCCCACAAATGAACTCCACAAAGTGTACCTGTGCTTGCATGCAAGCCAACAAACAAATGGGTAAAAGTAGGAAATACTAAGAATAGTATTCATTATTCATAGTACTGCTCTGCATAAATGTACAAGGTGAATGTGTAAAATGCATCACCTAGCCCAGGTTGTTGAGTGTCTGAGTGATTGACATTGGGCATAATATACAACTCCCTACTATCCATTCTTAATGTATAAACATTTCTTCTTTTCCCTCCCACTTCATCTTGCTCTATCCTTAAAAGTGCCTAATGAGGCATACAAATATCCTGCACTTCTCAATGTGCTAGCTATTCTTTGTACTTCTGTATTAAAATATCATAATCACTACATATTTTTTAACTCTGCAGAATTCTCAGAACAGGAGTGACGTTATTAAAACTGGAGGGTAATAATTAGATGCCAGTAAAGTATACTGGCTGACAGAGTTCAGTTTTGAATAAAATAAAACAGTAATACCTATATCACTGATCTTGTCAGATGTAAATCCAGTAATAATAATAATAATAATAATAATAATAATAAATAAATACATACATAATCTCAGAAGCATTTATTTTCCCTGAAAACAAAATGACCCCTAGTTGGTATTAATTAGATGAAAAAATCTCCAAATCGTTGTATGTGCACCTTCATAACAAAAATCAAATCATACATAACAGGCATAAAGTATAACCTTTCCTTGGAAGAATGGATTGGCATAAATTAATTTATTTTCAAAAGCTTGCATATATACAGTTGGACTCTGTAACACTAAGGAAGCAACAGCTTGTAAACTAAAGATATAAGAAATGTTGGTATACAGTGCCTTTATGATTAAATCAGCCCAAATAACAATAATCACTGCCCCACTTTAGTCCTTTTAATTTCCTTAATAAATGCTGAAAATGGATATATGATTTGGCTGTCTTAACCTGTGGCAATAAATGTCTATCAAGCATGTGGCCCAACTTTTCCAGCAGGGACTCAAAAGGTGAAATTATGAGATGATCCTGCAAGTCACAAGAGATTTGTGGTCCCTGGTAAATAATACAAGTCTGGAGAACAAAGTCTTTACAACTGTAGAATTTTAAACTAGCTTTAGAAACTGTACCCCTATTCTTACAGCAGTTCAATCATTTTTATAATCCTCTGTGGAAAGAGTAGATAAGGGCCAATAGTATTCTGGATCATTTAGTGACTGCATGCATAATATTTTATACTTCTCTGGTGAAAAAAAATACTATGTTACAAAGAATACAGTAATGAATCAGGCACAGGTTTGAGTCCAAATAGCCTTTCACACCATAAAACATATACTTCCATACACGGTATCAATCATTGTTTCAAATATATATTTATTCAGAGCTTCTCTGTGCCTGGCTTGGAGTCCTGTGACTACAAGGCCCTTGGACTGCATTTAAATCCATCTGTTGACCTACAAAGCTGATACAAGTATTTTTTGCACTTGCTCTATCTATCTCAGCACTGTTTAACAGTTTTGTGCTGCATTTATTGCTTTTATTAGATTTATCAATATTTGTCAGCCTGCACTTGTTAAAGAAACACCATCTGTTTATACTGTACTACTGCCCTTTGGCTGTTTTAACAGTATCCCTGATATTTCTTAACCTTTTCTGATACTGCAAAAGCTGTTCTGAGTTTACCAAAGTTTTTTCAAGCTTGCCAAAACATTTTTCAAAGTTTTTCTGTGTTTGTAGATGTCTTCCTACAATAGCACACATTTTTCTGAATTTGGCAACATTTGTCACAGTTTGTGAACTTATTTCCAAGAATTCCTGATACTGCAGGAGTTCTGCCTTTTATTGTAAAGCATGTATTACTGCACTTGAGCTCAAAACCAGTTTGTTTTACATCAAGAGGGTTTCATGTTATACTCTGGTAGGAGCAGAGGGATGATTTAACCCATCCGAGGTGGCAATTGCTGGTGGAAAGTTTATTGTGTCTTTATCTGATTGGCTTGAGGGCTTAACTGTGTAAAAGTGTTTTATCCTGATAGTATAAAAGCCTCACATTTGCCACAGTACCAACAAAAAATTATTGACTTCAACAATTGGCTTAGTTTCTGCAATAACTGTCAGCCTGGGGAGACATGATCGACAAACCATGATGCTTTGCCAGAAATGGTTTGCACTTGTCACCACTTGTCTTCCAAATACAGGCAAAAACTTTATCTGTCCTCATATTGCCTTTTATAGGCTGTGCCAAGGTATAACATAACAAAAATCACTCATGACCACCAAAGGTACTGCTGCTCAATGCAAGGAGTTTAAATTAAAAAAATGCACCCCCTGAAAGCACACTGGAGAATGCAGACATATGTGCAGTCATGAAAACATGGTTCAGAACCACAAGGAGCACCTTGGCTATCAAAGGCTATAATGCTTTTCATACATTTCAATCTCCCTCAGCTCAATATAAAACAAAGGGAGGAGGTGTCTCAGTGTTCATTAAGGACACTGCTAGACTGGTCCAACAACATTACTCACTTGAGCTGCTCCATGCCCAACTAACCATAGGTGTGACCTCCTATCATATCCTTGCTAGCTACAGATACCCTGACATGAGTCTGGAAAACCATATCTCCTACCTAAACCAACAGGAATCTCATAACATTCAGCCTAACACTATACTTATGGGTGACTTCAACTATGCCTCCATAAACTGGGAGACTTATATAACCCATAATTCACTTACTCAGAGGTTTTTGGACTTTGTCAACACAAACACCCTAGAGCTACTAGTTAGCTTTTAAACTAGATGTACAAATATCCTAGACCTGGTACTCATGAACGTGGGGGGATGCTGCTTTCTCCCATGCATAAACTCCTCCTTGGTCAGATCTGACCATAAAATGATCTCCTTTAGTATTAAAACTAACTTAGAACCCTCATCAAACTCCAAACCTGTTAAGAGCTTTGCTAAGGCCAGTTACCTCAAACTAAGTGACAGATTATTAAAATTCCAAGCCCCATCCGAACTTGGATGACACTGAGGCCTTCTTTGTGCTGTACACAAAAGCACTGTACAACCACATTCATAGCTGCACAGAGGAGAAAGTACCTGACCAAAAATAACCTATGATTACTGGCAAAAATAAACCACCTTGGTGGACCCTAGCATAAATAGGCTATTTAACAAAAGGAAAAAAATCCTCTCCATAGCCAAGAAGGAACAGACAAAACAGTGCAAAAAGGCACTCACCAGTCTAAACAGCCAAATTAGAGAGATGGTCAAATCTGCCAAAACAAACTACAAGGCAAAGATAGCTTCCAAGGTGAAAGATAATCATAAGGCTTTTTTAAATTATGTTCATAACCTCAGAGGAAATGCTCAGCAATGTGCCAAGTTAATCATAAAGGCAAAACTATAGCAAACCTGTTGGCTGACAAGTTAATTTCAAACTTATCCCCTCAATCACCTCCTATCACACCCAAAGAAATACCTGCAACCATCCCCCTACCAGTCATTACAAGGGAACAGGTCCTTACTGTGCTCATTAAAGCAAGAAACACAGCCTCCATGGATCCCAACATTATTTCAAGATGTTTCTTAAATAGCTTAAAACAGAATCTATCATGGCCACTAGAAACCCTTTTTAACTACAGCATCTGGATGGGCTTTGTCACAGAGGAATGGAGGACTGCAATAGTCATCCCTCTGCACAAGAAAGGCCAATCAACTGACCTAGGGAATTACAGACCCATAAGCTCAACCAGTCATATCTGCAAGGCCATGGAGAGAATTATCATGGACCTGATCAATAATGACATAAGAAATCTAAAAATACTGGAACAGGCCCAATTTGGCTTTGTCAAAGGGAGGTCTTGCCTGGTCAGTCTGCTGGACTTCTTTGAAAAAGTCATCAGGACCATGGATGAGGGCAAAACACTACACACCACTTATCTAGACCTGGCCAAAGCTTTAAACACAATCCCCAAGTCTGGGATCATAGATAAACATACTGTGTTAGGCATAAACCCCTACATCGTCAGGTGGATAGCAAACTGGCTCACTGACAGGGCACATGTTGTTCAGATAGGCAAATCCACTTCCAGTAAGAAACTGGTTACTAACAGTGTCCCACAAGGCTCAGTGTTGGGACCCCTTCTGTTTGGTATATACTTCTCTGAAGTGAAGGCCAGTGCTGGGGTCCTCTGGTTCACTAAGTTGCCAATGACTGTAAGCTGGGAGCAATCATCAAATTCCCAAGTGATGTTGACATCCTACAAACAGGCCTAAAAATGGCAAAAGGCTGGTGCCAAAACCATGATCAGAGACGAAATGTTAAAAAATCCATAATCATACCCATCACTAAATCAGATATCCCTGCAAGTTATACTATTGATAGCATACCTCTAAAAGTAGACCCAGTAGTGAGGGACCCAAGAACACAGATAGATAGTAACCTAAACTTTGACCACCAGTTAGCTACTGTAGTGAGAAAATCCTTCTGTGTTGTTCAACTTATAAGTAAAAGGATAGCATCAAGGTCAAAGGAAGTCATAGTGCCATTGTGTTCGGCATCAGGCCCATAACTGAGTGCAATGCTCCCTTCTGCATGTACATAACCAGGCACTTACACCAACTGGATCAGCACCAGAGGTTTCTCACTGAGAAAAATACAGTGTAACACACGTCTTATGCAGCTGGGTGTGTAGGGTATTATTGAGTTTGTGGGCTGTTGTAAGTTGTAGGTATATTAGGTAGTTGGGGAGTTCTAGCTAGTTGAGGGTGTGTAGAGAGTGATGGGATGAGTTTTTAGAATTGGTTGCAAATTTGCAGATTTTGTGGTAGCAGGCTTCGAGTTTGGAATGCAGGCCAAGTTGTAGGTTGGAGAATAGGGGAGTACTATACATGAGAGAGGGGAGAAGGAAGGTAGATGCAAGGGTTTGTCGGGAGGAAGGGCAGAGGTAGCGGTTGTGTCTGTAGAGGAGACCAATTTTTTGATGGGTTTTCTTGATTGCGGAGTAGATGTGTGAGTTGAATTTTAGGTTTCCATCAATGGTAATGCCGGGTAGCTTGGTACTGGGAACAATTTCTAGAGGGGTGTTATTTTGGCTTTTAATGGAGAATAGGTTTCTGTTGATTTGGGAGGTTTTGGTAGGAGTGAAAATCATTAGTTTTGTTTTGTTAGCGTTTAGAGCTAGGTGGTTGGATTGCATCCATGATTCTGTTTTGGAGAAGGCTATTCGGGTTTTGAGTAGAAGTTCGGAGGGGCAGGAGGCTGAGCAGATGATTGTATTGTATTCTTTTTTTCTGTTTTTGTAGAAAATATATTGTGGTGTTTCTGCTGGCTTTTTTCACCACCTGCACTATAAACTAGATTTGCTTTTTTCAGACCTCCCTGCCAACAAGCAAAAACGTAAGTAAGTAAAGAAATAACCTTATTGCAAGCATTCATATGTTCAGAAAATGACTGTTCATGTTTTCTCCTAACTTTATTCATAGTATGAATAGATAGTTAATAAAAAACACTTTTGTCAATTCAATTTTTCATTTACTTATAGTGCCAAGAATTTCAGCAGCCTTATTAAAGACACATTACGCATTGCCAGCTTGATCTAAGCTAACTGCTAATATGAGTGAACAAACTATCTAAAAAATGGCAGAACGGGAAGATGTAAAACAGAACAAAACATACAAGATGTGTAAGGTCAAGTGTTCATGTGTCTGAACAGAATACCTAGAACAGCTATAAAATGACAAACTGGAAGAGCAAAACAGACAAGCATTAAGGTGTTTAAAATGGTGATGTGTGCAAACTTTTTGTACATGCATTTGTGTACATGTGCTTGTGCATTTGTATGTGTGCATGTGTGTGTGTGTGTGTGTGTGTGTGTGTGTGTGTGTGTGTGTGTGTGTGTGTGTGTGTGTGTGTGTGTATGCTCATGCACATATGAGCACAATAATTACAGATTGACAGTAAGACAGAGAGAAAGGGAAACATAAAATACAGCACAGAAGTACATGTATGTGGATGAGAAAAAGTGATACAAGTAGTGGGTAAAAGAACCATCAGTAACTTTATAAATCTGATAGAATGACTGTATAAACATTGACTTTTGCTTTGTGGCCATAGCAGTGTGTTACATTTCATTGCATTTCAAGGTGTATATGCTTCCCTAGGTATGAATCACTAATGCAGTACACACTGGTATGATTGCTTATGTGCTTCTGTATAGCTATTCATCTGCTGTCATCTCAGCAACAGATCACCACAGTCAGAAAAATATGTGTTAGTGAATAATACTTAACAAATACCTGGTTTTCCAGCAAACTCTTGGGTATGCATCTCAGTCTTATAAAGTTAACATACGTCAAGAAGAGAAAAACACCACAGGGCATGCATACAAAAATGAATACTCATGTACATGAATACAAAAAAGAAAAGAAACTGAGAATTAAATGTGTGCAAAAAGAAAAATCTGCTATATCCCTCAAAGTCTCAGGAAAACCCAGTACGCAACCTATACTGGGTCCAAAACAAACCAAGAAGAAACTTTGCAGTATGGAGGGTGTGATATTCACTTCCTAAATTACATTAAGCACCTAATTCATTAATAAAAATAGAACTGTAAAATATGAGCTACAAAATAATATAGAAAATAGTAGGTAGTCCACTGTTGAGTTAAAAATGAAATATCCTTTATTGAAAGCAGGGCCGGCCTTTGGTCAACTGGTGCCCTAGGCAAAAGGGCTCCACAGCACCCTCCTCCACACTACCCAGTGCCCCCATTTTGGTCTATCTACACCATCCAGATTATTAGAAAAGTGCCCCTGTTACAGTGGAGCCCTAGGTGGCCGCCTAGTTGGCCTATGCCTAAGGCCGGCAATGACTGAAACACACAAACAAGGGATCCTAGTTAAGTATAATGATAAGCATCAAAAACATTCTGTATTTATGTATAATCAGGTTATTTGGAGCAAGGGAGTGGTCACCATAGGCCTCAACCTCGTAACAGGCCAATGTGGAACAAAGACTCTGACAATGTGTGACAAATGGTCAAAATGTGGAACACCCTATTTTCGCACCGAGCGAAATATTGACATGGGGCATGGTAGAACATCTGTAAAATTCAATGAAACCACTATTTTTATAAGGAACAGAACAAAAATGAGCCAAAAATCTAGCCATTCTGCAAAAATATGTACATTTGAGAGCTAGATCATTTTTTTTTTAATTCAAAAGAGGCTAATTGCTGAAACAGCAAGAGCAACAACACCATTTAACTGATGCCTTATTTATTTATTTATTTATTTATTTTTTGCACCTAGGGCAGGCATTTCCCAAACACAACTGTCACTGTGTAAGGAAAAGCATATCCTTCAGAAAATGTATGTTAACACAGATCCTGTTCTTTTAGCAAACTTTCTAAGTTTATAAGAGCAATACTTAAAATGTTTCTATTTTTGTGCTTTTTTTCCCCCTATTATACTGGGTTTTGTCCAGATTTTTTGCACTAAGACATTGAGAGGTATGGCCAACCACTCTGTTATGTCCAAACCTGCGCAGCCCTGCACAGTAGGTATAGGTTTAGTTTTTTAGACTTAGGGTTACAAGTAACCAGAGCCTGACTCATCCTACAAAATGAAGAACAGGTGTTAGCCCTATTTACAGTGGTTGTCAGTTGCTCATTCAGATTTTAGTTTCCTTGCTCTCCCCTTATACGATGCTTTACACTTAACTTGGGGGCAAGTTCCTGGCAGTTTTTTTCCTTGTTAAACAAAATGCTGCATCATCACTAGAACCATATTTTATTAAACTAAAGGTATAACATTTGGTTGGACACTGAGGTGTGATGTTAAGGAGAAAGTTTTATAAGCATTCCACTACAATTTGAAAACATCTATGTTCTTACCAGAACACCTCCAACTTTGTTTGTATCCCATGACAATACAGTATTCCGATCAACTGCTGAATCTCTAAGCCCCAAAAGCACATGTTCAACAACTGTACCACTTGTCATTAAAATTTTGCAATATTCCCAGTCATAACCACGTTGGGAGAGAGAAGCACCAAACCAAAATAAACCCTCCTTCCTGATACAATATTGCGTAGGCACGTACATGACGCACTCTTGGTACTTCACTCAGATTGATGTACTGAGACTTTTTTTAGTAGGAAAACAAGCCCTCCCTTTCCTCAAGGTTTCTGTTAGAAAACAAAGTAAGCCACCTTGACAGGAGGAGGGGTGGGATTTGAATGCATCATTCAAGGATGCCCAGGGGTTTTCACCTACAAGAGGAACTCTCGCATTGGTTTGTATACCGCGATGCCGATTGGCAGTAATTGCTGTATACAAACCAATCAAAACCCGTATAGCGGAGCCAAAGCTCTTTAATGTGGAACAGCGGAACAGTGGCTTCATTTGTCGTTAAATGCAGAGCATTCCGCATAATCCGGAGTATTTGGCTCCTCAGGTGGTAACAGAGGGTGATCTGTTAAGAGCAATAAAAGTACTGCAATTATTCCTTTAACCAAGTCCCCCTACCCCCTTAACACCATACATAGTGTAATCTGAGACCTGAAACTGAAACTAAAACTAAAAAGTAAGAGACAAATTACAATATAAGACCAGCTTATTAACACTTTATATAGGCTAACCAAATAATCCAAACTATATTAACTAACTAACAAAGAGATCTACCACTAGACATCTATCAGCATAAATATCAATAAATATAAACTAAAAAAGAAGTTATGTACTCACCATAACGTTCCATGTTTGTTGTCCATCTCACCGTTCATTCTTACAATGATGGGTTCAGAGCCAATCCTTGGCTCCGACTCGGCCAAATACTTAGCTGAAAGTTTCAAACCTGGCTCATGGCAAGAAGGTATCCCACAATGCAGTGGTGCATTTTCCCAGATCTTGTTTGCTGCTAATACTGAACAATATGTACACTATATACATATGTACAAACATATACATATAAACATATATCCAAGTCCATACTATATGTACTGGAAGGAGAAACAAGCTGAGACAAAGAACTCTTGAAAGTAGTAAAAAAATCTACCAGGTCCACAAAGAGTCTTTGGCAGGGGGAAGGAGGGAGGGTTCGTAAGAATGAACGGCGAGATGGACCACAAACATGGTACGTTATGGTGAGTACATAACTTCTTTATGTTATGTTGTCCTATCTCGCCTTCATTCTTACAATGATGGGACAGCGTCCCTAGCACCTTTTCCCTGGGTGGCTCATGGGAGTACACCTTTAAGCACCGTGGAACCAAAGGATGCCCTGTCCCTGGAGACCAAATCCACTTTGTAATGAGTGATAAAAGTATATGGAGTAGACCAAGTAGCTGCTGCACAAATATTATCCATGGAAATTCTGGCTTGAAAAACAGATGACGTAGCCATTGCTCTAGTGGAATGAGCCTTCACTTTGAAAGGTAAATCTTTGTGATTAGAGCTACACATGAATGTAATACAATTTGGAAGCCAATTGGAAAGAGTAGTTTTTGAGACTGAGGATCCTTTTTTTGTATCACAGAATGCTACAAATAATTGATCAGATTTTCTGAAGTCTTTGATCCTATGCAAATAGAATCTGAGTTGCCTATGCATGTCCAGTCGATGTAATTTGTACTCTGCCTTGTTACTATGATTAAAAAGAACACTGGAAGTTCTATAGACTGGTTTATGTTGTTTGGAGAAGAGACTTTAGGTAGAAAGGATGGGTTTGTACGTAAGGATACCCTATCCTTATGAAAAATCAAACGTGGTGGTTTAATAGAAAGAGCTTGTAATTCTGACACCCTTCTAGCAGAGGTTATGGCCACTAGAAACAAGGTCTTCCAAGAAAGGAACTTGAGGTCAGAGGATGAAGATGGCCTAAAGGTAGGTAACGTGAGATGAGACAAAACAAAATTTAGATCCCAAGGAGAAAGGGGTTCCTTAAAGGGAGGTCTTAATAAGGAAGCACCTTTTAAGAAGGCTCTACACAACCTATGTGACATTAAGTTGGAAGTAGAATCACCAATGTGAAAATTTTAAATTGCAGCAAGTTGAACCCTGATGGGTGCTGCAGCTGAGCCTAGTTGAAACAGTTCCGCCAAAAATTCCAAAATAGAATGGATATGTGCAGAAAAAGGATCGATGTTCCTGTCTTGAGCCCAAAGGGAAAACCTCTTCCATTTACTAGAATACAGCTTTCTAGTGGAAACTTTGTGCGAGGACATTAAGATATGTCTAACTGTAGGAGTGAAATTGTGAAGCCTGACTAAATTTGGAAGTGGAGCAGCCAAGCTGTCAGTTTTAGGGTGTGGAGAGAAGGATGAAGCTCCCCTGACATATGAGTCAGCAGATCTGGCACTGGGTCCAGAATCCAAGGCTTCTCCTAAAGGTGAGGCCAAAGGAAGGAGAACCAAACTTGGCGAGGCCAGTAAGGAGCAATGAGAATTATCCTGCTTCCCGAGCATTGTGCTTTCTGAATTAATCTGGGTATGAGAGGAAATGGTGGAAAGGTATATAGAAGTCCCGAGGGCCAATCGTGAGCAAGAGCATCTCTCGACGTCTCCCCGGAGGGAGGATTAGGGTAAAGTAGTTGCTGCACTTGGCATTCATGGGAGTGGCAAAGAGATCGCAGCAAGGCTGTCCCCATGTTTGGAAAATCATTTCAGCTACATTGTGATTGAGAGACCACTCGTGAGGCATTAGGATTGCTGTGCTCAGCTTGTCCGCTATCATGTTGGACTTCCCCAGAATGTGCATTGCAGTTAGAAAGCACTGGGAAGAAACTGCCCATTGCCACACTCTTAGGGCTTCTCGACAAAGAAGGTAAGATCTGGTTCCCCCCTGCTTGTTTATGTACCAAACCACAGACATATTGTCTGACTGTATTGCAATAGTCCCTAGAGGGAGAGAGTCTTGAAGTGCTTGCAACTCAAGAAGCATTTCTCTCATCTCAAGAACATTTATATGCAAGTGAGCTTTGTGTTCTTGCCATGTACCTTGGACTGTTCTTCCCAGATAATGCCCCCCCCCCCACCCTATCTGGAAAGCGTCCATGGTCACTGTAGCTATTGGTTGATGTGGAGCAAAGGGTCTGCCTATTGTCACATGAGTGGAGTATATCCACCATCTTAAGTCGTTCTTGCAAGATTCCGTTATGCTGATCAGATGAGACATTGGAAGCTCTTGAAGTGACCATTGGGAGAATAATAACCATTGAAGGATCCTCATGTGCATTCTGGCAAGAGGGACCAGTGTAAAATCGTGGAGGCCATTGTTCCTAGTAATCTTAGAATTATCTTTGCTTTCACTTTGGAGTTGGGAAGGAGGTGAAGTATCTGCTGTCTGAGTGCTATAACTCTTTCTGTTGGAAGACGTGCTACCATAGATGAAGTATCTAGATCTGCGCCTATGAATGTAATATGTTGACAGGGCAACAAGGCAGATTTTTGAAAGTTTATTGTAATGCCCAGCTGACTGCAGACATCCAAAGTTAGGTTCCTGGCTTGTAAGAGTAGATGCTTGGTGGTGGCAGATAGGAGCCAGTCGTCTAGATAGGGAAACACATGGAATCCTAGACGTCTCAGGTGAGCCGTGACTACTGCCATAAATTGGGTGAACACTCTGGGAGCTGTAGTGAGACCAAAGGGCAGAGCTCTAAACTGGTAATAACTGGCTCCCAGCCAGAAGTGTAAGTAACTTCTTGATGCCCTGTCCATTTTTATGTGGTAGTAAGCATCTTGAAGGTTTATCGAGCACATCCAATCATCTTTCCCTAAAAAGGGAAGTATAGTCTGTAGTGTCACCATTCGGAACTTTGACTTCTTGACAGATTCATTTAACTTGCTTAGGTCTAATATGGGCCTCCAGTCCCTTGTTCTTTTTGGCACCAAAAAGAATCTTGAGTAAGCTCCAAATCCTATTTGGTCTGTGGGTGACTTCTTGGATGACTCTTTTGTGGAGCAACTTTTGATTATCTATAGTTGCTTGTTCATTTAGATTGGGTGGAACATCTGGGATTGTTTTGGTCTGTGGAACAGGGTTGGAAAAAGGGATGGAGTATCCTCTGGATATAACATTTAGTACCCATTTGTCATTTGTGATATTTTGTAAGGCTTCTGGGTACATTGATAAACGTCCCCCGACTGCCTCTAGAGTAGAGCAGTCGGGCCTCCTTTCAGAAGCGCTGATAAGGGCGTCCTCAAAAGGAATCATGGTTGCCCTAGTTTTGTGGGCCCCCTCTGCCTCTGGGGCAGTGTCTACCATTATTACCTCCCCCTCTGCCCCTGGGGAAGGTATCACCCTGTGCATCCTGGAAAAAATCTCTGGGATCTCTTGAACCACATCTTTCTGCTATTCTGGCCTTTAGGATAAGGTCTTGAAGGTATAGAAAAACATACTCCAACGGCAGAGATAGTTTTCTCTTCCTGCTCGCACTGGGTTAAAGTGTCTCTTACTTTGGGTCCAAAGAGTGAGGAACCATCAAAAGGGGCATTAGTAAAGGTAGACTTAATGGGCTCTGCAAAGTAGCACAAGCGCATCCAGGAGTGTCTCCTAAGTGAAACTCCAGAGCCCGCTGCCCTGCTCGCTACATTTGCTGCATAGGATATGAGCCCCATGGAGGAGTTGACAATGGAATTTAAAGTGGACAGCTGGGAGGAGACCTTCTCATTCACTCCCACAGCTAATGAACCTTGTAGAGTATCTCCTAACTCTTTCAGGAGATCTCTTTGTAGCCTTGTAAAGTGGGATAAGTAGTTCAGCGATTGCAGTGATAAAGTCTCTGAAGAAAAGACATGCTTCCTGTATCTGTCCATCATTCGAGAGTCTTTATTTGGAGGATGAACAGATGAGGAAGTCTCTACAAGTTCCCTCTTGATGGCTGCTGCCACCACCATAGCATCTACAGGTACCTCCTTGGTTAGAAAATCCTTGCCCGAAGGAGCTGACAAAAATTTGTTTGGCCTCCGAGGGACAGGTTCCGTAGCGTCAGGTGCCTCCCACACCTTTCGAATAACCAGGTCTATTAGCTCATTGAATGGCGGAGACACCCAGGAGGCTGAAGGTTGAGACCCAAAAGCCTTCAGGTAGCAGGTGAATGTCTTTTGTGAGACTTATCCTGTTTAGAGGAAGGAGACGAAGAAGAGGAAGAACTATGGATGGCTTCCTCAAAAGAAGGCTTTAAGAGCCCTTTTAGAATCAACTTGTTTCTCCTTTTCTGAAGAACTCTAGCACTAAAGGAATGCAAAAGGTGCAGTCTTCTTGAAGATGAATGGCACCAAGGTAATAAATGCATACAACATGTCCATCCATGATGGATATTATTTGTGAGCACTTCCGACATTTCTTAAAGCCCGAAGGCTTATGTTCTCTCTCTTTTTGGTCTTTAGACATTAAGACCCTAAAGGCGACAGCAACAACAACAAGAAAAAGTTAGCTAAGACTAGTATAGCTAAAGCTACACCAAAAGTTACTGCAGAACAACACAAGGAGCGACAACCAGGGGAGAAAAAATAGAACCTCTAACTCAAACGGTTCTATTTTTTGACAAGACAAGACAATAAGACACTACAAGCCCTCTAACTTAAACGGGCAAAAAGCTCTCTAACTTAAACGAGCTATAAAGAGACCAACAGATGAACAACAACTACTCCACGGGATACCAAAAGGGGCCTACAAAGTGATGGCAAAAGCCGTGCTAAAGGGGAAAGAACTATCACTACCTAACAAGGAGCTAAATCTAATAAAATAAAAGCTATATATATGCAAATATAACAAGCTTTAGACAAAGTAAGAGAAAAAACTGACACAACTTAACCACGGCCAAGATGAGCTCATCCAACCTCGTAAACCGGCAAATGAGATCTGGGGAATTGAACCACTGCGTTGTGGGATACCTTCTTGCCACAAGCCAGGTTTGAGACATTCAGCTAAGTATTCGGCCGAGTCGGAGCCGAGGATCGGCTCCAAACCCATCATTGTGAGAATGAAGGCAAGATAGGACAACATAACATCCACTTTTAACAAAGATCGCTTTCATATGAAATAAATACTTCATCAGGTTTGTGTATCAATAACAAATTATAAAATGAATTGAACAAGTGTATAAATCTACAAGTGAAAACCTAAGTAGGATAAAAACCAAAACTATAATTACTAAGGTGAAGTACAGTGATGAATGTTACAAATAAAGCATTAATGCCATGGGGGATCTGTTAAAGTGTGGCATCTATCTAGGAAAATACAAGTTTGAATGTGTAAGAGTGCACTCAAGAGAAGTGTCCACTTTGAAAAACAAATGTACTCTTACACGTGGAACCATCAAAAATACAACATATGGACTTAAACCAACTGAACCATGTGCTTTTTACACTTACAAGTATGTGCAGAACAAAGTTATGTTTAATAAATTAATTAATTAAAAAAACTGTCATGAAGTTAATCAAGTGCACCTAGCATTAACAGGCCCACACGAATGGCTCTAAAGTGAAATGATGCAACTAATCACCCTGATTGGAAGTGAAATAATGTAACTAGTCGCCCTGTTTGGAAACTAAGCCTGTAAAACCAGAAGGGCTGATGGAAAAATAATGTGGCTTGTGTATATAAGTTACTTACATTTTAAGTGTTATGACCAATATTTACTAAAATAGAAAATAGAAAATAGAACCATCAAACTACTTAATCCCAGTCAGAAAATAAGGTAGCTTTTCTATAAAACACTTGGCAAACTGTCAACTGAATTGTATGAAACTAACAAAGTAACCTAACATAACCTAAAATTATTAAGAATACAATTATCAAACATATAAAGTAGCATTAAATATTCCTAAAAATTGAGCAAAGAATGTTAAGACTGCTACAAGAAACAGTTAATAATGTGAGAATGTTTAACAGATAAACCATGCTAAAAAATAAAAATACATGCTAAAAATACAGGTCTACTTTGAAACATTTAAAACCCATAACATCTAATTTCATAACCTTGAGACCAGAACATCTAAAACCCAAAACATCTAAAACCCATAACATCGAATTCCATAACATCTAACACTACAAATCGGAAGAAAATAACACCCCCTCCACATATAATGACACCAAACTACCAAACACTCTTTTTACAACGTTTCTGCGGGGCTCCACCCACCCTAAACCCCCCGTAAATTAAATATACCAACTCCAAGATTGCACTACAGTGGAAAAAATTTAATTTCCTAACCCCACTGTATCAAGCCCCCCTGCAGAAACATAGTAAAAAGTGTGTTTGGTAGTTTGGTCTCATATGTCGTTATATGTGGAGGGGATGTTATTTTCATGTGATTTATACTGTTAGATGTTATGAAATTCAATGTTATGTGTTTTAGATGTTTTGGGTTTTAGATGTTCTGTTCTCAATGTTATGAAATTAGATGTTATGGGTTTTAGATGTTTTGAAGGGGACCTTAAAATACATATATCTGAAAAGAGCACTAATGTCAGTTATTTTTATTGTAAAATATTACAGTGTTTGATATTTGTTTTTTAAATATTAACCAATAATGTCATTATTAGTCAGTCCCATATCAGTCTTGTAATAGTCTTTTAAACAGTGGGGCAGTTTTCTGAGTTCTAATATGCTTTTTATGGAGCAATAATAATTCAGCCAGGTTTTCTAAAAGAGTTCAGTTTCAGTTGCCACAGTAGTTTATGTTTTTTCTAAAAGATTAGGGATGTCTCCTTCCAGATCCAAAGGGTCCATATGGTCAGTAAATTGAAATGTATAGCCAGTGTGTCTTTTGTGAAGCTGCAGGTGCCAAGCCAGTGCATTATTTTTGCACTTAGTTCTAATTTCAGAAATATGGGCAGAAATCTTTCTTTTAAGTTTGTTGAGTCTTTTCCCCACAGACAATGCTTCACAGTCATTGCAGCTCGCCCTGTAAGCCAACTGCATTGAGTTACAGTCACCTCTTGTTAGTTTTATTCAATTTTTTTCAGTAAGGGCAGAAAAACATGTCTCCCTCCTGTATGTGCTGACAAAAGACACAGTTGGCTCTGCACTTATTGGTGCATGTATCCTATGGTCTTGGCCTACCTTTAACCCAACTCCTGATGTTTCTTGCTTTCCGCATCTATATTGAATGATCGAACTTTCAAATGTTCGACTGTTATATGGTCGACACCATATGATAGAAATTTTGAAAGTTCGAACATTTTAATGGAGATCTCCGTACAGCATGGAATGGGAAGATGTCCCTTTTCTGCACTGTAGTGCGATCTTGGAGTTGGTATATTTAAAGAATGTGGGTGTGGGGTTGCATCGGGGCTTGCATCCCTTCTTAAAATGTTCAGGTAGGTTATTTGTGTGGTTTATTTTTTTAATTAGATTTTCAAACTTTTAAAAGTTTGATCATATGGTGTCGACCACATGAGACTCCAACTTTTGAAAGTTCGAATATCTGATATAAACCCTGGATTTCCTATACACAAAAGAAGGGGCTTCTCCAAGGATGTCTGTTAGATAGGAAATTTCAATAAGTAACCCAATTCTCTCTAATAACATTAATGATGCTGTGATAGTCAACAGTAAGAGTTAAGATACAACTGTCTTTAGACTTGTTGTCCATAAATTTCTTTAACACCCTCCCATAAGGATTGTTAAGTGCTGGTGCATTTGTACTTTTTTGTGCAATCATAGGTTCCAAAATGCTTCTTAACATATTGCTTTTATATCCCGTCACCAAAAAATCATTTTCATGATCATTTAGGTTCTTAAGGAAGGGTTCTATTTTCTTGGTAATCCTAGCCAGCCAGTAGCCCTGGGACTTAACATTGTTATATTTTTTCCTGGTGGGATGAAGACTCTAATTATGTAGCAGGAGGTTAACTCTGTTAGGTTTTCTGTAAAGATCTGTGCCAATTTTACCTTAGTCCAAGCTGCTGCCATTTACTTGGATTTCTTGTTACAACCTATGGCTAAGGAGAACATTTCACACATAAAAGACTCTAATGATTTTTTTTAAGGAAAATAAAAATGTTAAAGTTGATAATGACAATATTGTATTGACAACAGATTTTGAATATTTATATACTGTACTTCCATATAATTATTGTCTTGAAACATTCATTCTTACAGGAAAAACAACAATGGCACACCAGCACAATATGACAAAACAGGTAAACTTTTAGATATGGTGCTTAGCTACAATTTCTTTACATTTAATGGAAATTACTATAAACAAAAGACTGGAATAGCCATGTGGGCAGCTAAAGCCCCTAGCCTAGCTAACACAGAACTAGGCAAGTGGGAGGAGGATTATGTTTATAACAACAGATAATACATGCAATATATCACAGTGTGTCTGTGCTTTATTGATGACAGTTTCATTGTGTGGAAAGGGGAAGAATTTATCAGTTATCTGAATCAAACCACCAGCTTCCTGCATTTCACCTCTTCCAAAAGCCTCACATTGGCAGTCTTCTTAGATATGCAGATTACTAAAAACTTGGACCAAGGTAAACTTGACATAGATCTTTACAGAAAACATAGCAGAGTTAACCTCCTGCTACATAATAAGAGTCTCCCTTCCACCAGGAAAAAAAATAACATTGTTAAGACCCAGGGCTACAGGTTGGCTAGGATCACCATGAAAATGGAACCCTTCCTTAGGAACCTACATGATCTTGAAAATGATTTTTGTGATGAGGGGATATGAAAGCAATATGTTAAGAAGCAGTTTGGAACCTATAATTGAAATAAAAAGTACATATGCACTAGCATTTAACAGTCCTTATAGGAGGGTATTAAAGAAAGCTATGGACAACAAATCTAAAGAAAGTTGTATCTTAATGTTTACTGTTGACTATCACAGCATCATTAATGTTATTAGAGATAATTAGGTCATAATTACTGAAAATTCATATTTAATGGACATCCTTGGAGAAGTCCATTCTTTTGTGTATAGGAAAGCCAGAAACTTCAGGAGTTGTGTTTAAGGTAGGTCCAAACCACAGGATACATGCACCAATAAATGAGGAGCCAATTGTGTCCTTTGTCAGCTCATACAGGAGGGAGACATGCATTTTCTGCCCTTATTGAAAGAAACTGATTAAAACTAATGCAGGAGGCGACTGTAACTCAATACAGGTGGTTTACAGGGAGAGCTGCAATGACTGTGACTGTAAAGAATGTTTTTGATATTTTTCATTATACTCAACTAGGATCACTTGTTTGTGTATTTCAGTAAAGGATATTGCATTTTTAACTCAACTGTGGGCTACCTACTATTTCTATTTTATTGTTTTGTAGCTCATATTTTACAGTTCAATTTTTATTAATGAATGAGGTGCGTAACAGAATTTAGGAAGCGAACATCACACCTTCCACACTGTGAAGTTTCTTCTTGGTTAAAATTAACTGTATGTCTTCGGAAAAGAGGATTATCCCAAAGCTGCACATTTAATCCCAGCATCCACTGTGTATGTGTTTATCATAATGAATGCTTCCTGAGTGACACAAAATGTTTTATATTCAGTAGTGATGTCATGGAAATAAATGAAATTCAGGTACAGCATGTAGGTGGAGAACAATACAAACACTTTATTTTTTTGTTAAGCAGGTAAGCCCACTGGGGACAAATGTCCCTTTTAGGTGCAGCTCGGGAGTACTGTCTGCTTAATCGACTTGCTCAGAGTCAAAACAGTAGACAAATGGAGGTCAACAGAATAAAAACCCTGGACTACAGGAAATAGCCTATTAACAGTTTATAGTTCTAATCTTCTGGTCTATCCACCAGTCAAGAGGCAGTGAACCTTGTGAGTAAGTCTTTCTGCAAGTTGTCTCACTTATCCTCCTGCAAAGAAAATCTTCCAGGAGAGTTCCAGATGTTATTAACTAGCCTGGACCCTGGTCATAGCAAGCAATGGTCACTCTTGATTTCCTGACATGTCTTCAGTTGTTCCTTTCTTCAAGCTGTACACAAAAGCCTCCAGCATATCCTCTGCAGTAAGGACTTCCTCCTTCAGAATAAGTGACCTCAGTAGCTAGTGGTAGGTCTTTTATGGTGGTTGTGAGTACCAGCTTTGTTAAAGTTAGGAATGTATTTTTTGCTTCCAGTGGACCAGGAATTAATGAGTAGAAATTGACCAGAAGGAGAATCTGTTCCCAGTTTTCTTATTAAGCCTCTCGTCTCTTCACTGAGGGATGAATACTTGAACTTCCTCTCACACTCTCTAACTCAGCTAACACAGTGCCTTGTCGATAGTCCTGTCTTCCACCAGGAGTCAGTGCAACAGCAGCTAATTATCCAGATTTCTCCCCTGAGGAAGACAGATGCTGCAGGCTCTTAGTCTTTCACCAGTAGTTATGAACAGCTTGGCCTTGTTAGGGAACTTGAGTCACTGGCATTAAAGACAGGTCAAAACCTCTGTGCAAGCAGACCAACTTATCTTGTCAGTAATATACTGCCACTATTCTCAAACATGTATGGATATCACACAAAGTAGTAACATTTTAGCATATGAAAGAAATTACAAATGCATTGTGGGTATAAATGAATACTTATTTGTCCAGATTATGTTTACACCCTAAACTGTGATGAATTGTACAGAAACTAGAATTGTTTCTGACAAAAGTGATGTACTATTTTGTAAAATGCATACTAGTAGGTTAAAGTCTTGAAAAATGAAAATAATCCTAACACAAAATAACTCGTACTAAATTCATATTGGTATAATAAGCACATTATTACTATCTTTAAAATGTTCTTACAACAATAACACTCAATTTATAGTTGAAATATACCTAAAGTAATGTACTTTATTATAATACTAATGAATAAACTAAGAACAAAAAACAGTGTGTAATATGAGGTAAACCAAAACACAAGAATCAACACCACACCAAACAACCTCGTGGATCCAAGCCCAATAGAAAATATGGCTTAATAACCAACGTTTTATAAAAACAAATTTTTATTTTTTTGCAATTTTGGGAGTTTTAAACTCGTGATAGAGTTTATCTATATAATAATAGAAATACATATACACATAGAAAATATTCTTGTTTTTATAAAACAGGAGCATGTAGTAATTTGGGCTAAATTAAGTGGCATTATGTGATTAGATAGATATGTAGGGATTTTTTATTCAAGTAAGATTGTATAAATTAATTTGGTTGTATAACATATATATATATATATATATATATATATGCAATGAGGTTTTTGCATATGCATATATATAAAAGTTTACAAAAATTGTTGGTTATTCTAAGCGAATTTATGTTATGTTTTGCTATTTTAATAAGCTATTAATTGTTTTTTGTTATTCAGATGTCTGCATAGGTTTTAGTATTTTAGGATGTGAATACCTGTTAAGTAAAATATGACTTTTATAAGGTTAAAATGTATATGGAGAATTAAATAATGGAAATATATTCTTTAGCTTAAATTTGAGTAGTCATAGCCCTTTTAAGAATGTAATTGATTAGGATAATTGAATTATTACCTATTTGGCTGGTATTTAAAAGATGTGGCTTTTTGAAAAATTACTTGTCTGAAGAAGTTGGGGCAGAGACCCCTTCGAAAGCGCTTACAAATATAAATAAAAATGTGTTTTTATTGCGCCATATTTACTATTGGGCTTGGATCCACGAGGTTGTTTGGTTTGGAGTATTGAATTTTTATAAAGAATCAACACCACCTCATATGGTGCTAGTAACCACACAAAACGTTGAAAAGCATAAAATGGAAATTTAATAGCACAATGCAACAAGTACAAAACTCCAATCAGTCAAGCGCTTTCGTCCATGTATCTGGACTTCATCAGAACAATCTAAAAGAACAAACAGGATGTTAATGTACCACACAACTATAAACTTTCATCCCACATTTAAAATAATCATCCTATTGTGACAAACAATAATTGTGAACTCTAAGATTTTAATAATATAAAAATGCAGACCTGTATCTTATTATTTTATTATTTCTTATTATTTTATTAGTTTATTTTAACTTTCTCCAGTACTGCAAATAAGAACTTTTTACATGCAATACACTCATTGTTCTGATTCCTTTTTCCCATATCATAATTATGCTCATATATATGCCTATTTATGGATATTTCAGTCTTACCTACATGAAATGCATTGCAAAATTCACAAACAGCAATATAAACAATGCTTTTGGTTGTATAATTACAACCATCAAAAAATCTAATCTTTGTCTGAGAATGCCCCTATAGTACAAACTCCTGTTCTAAAATAAAGGGGTGTTGAATGCATCATCCGCATTTTCTCATGCATTTTATAGTTATGAACTTCTTGGAGTCCTGGTTTTCAAAGACTGCCTTTAAATTAATAATCTCTTGTGGATAAATAATGTTTTTTCACCTACTACTTCCAGTATAATTTTATCAGAATTAAAAATAAACCAATATTTTGAAATAATTTTCCAAACCTCGCTGTTCAAAGGATGGTATCTAAGAACAAGGCCTCTATTAAAACCAGTGGTGATAGGGAAGTTTGTAGTGGTAATACCTTGTTCAAGAATGGGGTTAAATTTAGTATGCCTGGAGGCTTCTACTTCAGTTCTAATTTTGCCAATAAAATTCTCTGGATAACCCCTATCTAAAAACATTCTTTCTAAATTGGTACATTCATCCACAAAGATAGCTTAATCTGTAATAATTCTAGAAATCCTGATGAATTATTTCTTTCCAAAGACCTCTACTGAGACAGGTGGCAATAACTCTGGTAATGCAAGTATGCATTCAAAATATAAGCTTTCTATAAATGTTACATTTAAAATGGCCATTTTCTTTGTATATGCTCACATCCAAGTAATTAAAGAAATCTTTGGAAGTAGTATAAGTAAGTCTTAAAATGGACGTTGTGTCACCAGTATAACAGATAAACTCATCACATTTACTCTTAGCATTGTTTCTGGGTGGTTGGTGTGACAGAGCAAGATGCAGAGGACAGGAAGAAATGGAAACAGATGATCCGCTGTGGCGGCCCCTAATGGGAACAGCCAAAAAATGATGTGTTGTCAAGGTACCTGGTATAAAGTGACCAACATTGTGCAAACTGGGACTTTAAAACAGAGTCAACATCAATAATTAAAATTCAGAGTCGCATGTTAATATCAGTGATTGGTTGGCCTATTGTCCATCGTTTAATGAGACACCAGGACTGTGTTTAACTCATGGGAGTGAGACCTTATCACACCAGAATTTTTTACTGAACTTTTACAAGTTGCAATTGGATAATGCATATTTGGACATGTGTGTACCTACTGGTTATGTTCCTCAAGGTTTACGTATATGGAAGCTTCCTAATGGTATACTTATGGCTCTGATTAGTATTCTGAATTGGTAGAAATGTTCAATAGACATGGTATAGAACTGTTAAAAAGTTTAATTAGAGAAACTGCAAAGAAGATGGATCTGTTATCTCAGCAACTTAGCAGCTAATATACAAATATCAGATCAGACGTTGTTTGATTGATATTTTGATGCTTACTCTAAAGTTTTTGCCTATGTTGATCATCATTTTGCTATTATTAAAACTAGGAAATGGAAAAAAAATAGAAAGAGATGAGAAAGCTTACAAAAATCACTCTGCCTATCCTATACCCAAGTCCTTTGGGACAGGTACTTCTGGTACAGGTGTTTTGCATGCCTCCACTGATAAGGCATCCAGGCCATTGTTGAGGTTGATGTACAAGCAGGATTTCACCCTTATCAGAAGGACACCTACACCCCAGTGATAATCCTTTAGAGTTTCATCCTCTCCAGCATTCAGAGAGATTAGTAAACAACGATGAACCATACCCCAACTCTACAATATCTTCGTCAATGAGGAGGTGGATGTCAAAGGGTCTTCAAGATTGTAGACGGGGCAACCCAAGAGGCATTAGCCTCTTATGCCTGGAGGCTTCTACTTCAGTTCTAATTTTGCCAATAAAATTCTCTGGATAACCCCTATCTAAAAACATTCTTTCTAAGTTGGTACATTCATCCACAAAGATAGCTTAATCTGTAATAATTCTAGAAATCCTGATGAATTATTTCTTTCCAAAGACTTCTACTGAGACAGGTGGCAATAACTCTGGTAATGCAAGTATGCATTCAAAATAACTCTTCCTGAAGACATGGGGAGCTCAAAAATAATTTCTTGTCATGGTTTCAAATTTTCCAACTATTCTAGTTTGGTTGTCACTGATGTACATTTTAATTTGTTTGAAAGAGGTTTTACTTTTGTCCCTTCATCTAGGTTTGATGTGTCCAACTTCCTGTTAAAATCAGAAATGTTCACTCAGAAATTAAACTTAATTCATTATAGTAACAGTGAAGTGACTTATGATGAGGAATTTAAGAAAAAAGGACATACATTCCCTAATGCTCCCTTAGTGAGTTTATTTGAGAACCTTTGTGCATACCACTCAACCTCTTAGCACAAGAAATCTGGACAAAGACAAAAATAATTGTGGGACAAAACCCCAAAAATAGGTACAGATTTTAAATATTGGTCTTATAAACTTGGAAAGTTGCTAGAATAAAAGTTTTTGTGTTAGCACAAATTTTCTGAAAGATATGAAGTCTGAAACTCAAATGACTGTCATTATTTAATGACTTCAATCGTCACTGATTTTGCCAGAAAGCCACATATTTTATGAGGAATGGAACAAAAATCTGAGGCAAAAATATGAACATTCTGCAAAAATATGTACAGTTGAGAGGTATATAGTGTAAGGGGTATCTATCAGCTAGGACAATCTTCCCACCAATCATTTGGTTATAATTTAAGTCATGATGAGAGACAATTATTGTATAATCTGAAAGGCAACACCTATATAAGAATTATGAAGCTGGATAAGGGAGCAGGTATTGTCCTAATGGATTCTTTTGATTACTTCAATAGAATGTTAGAATTGCTATTTGATTCTAATAAGTACGGCCCTGTGTCAATTTATGAGATTTATGTCGCCTTTCAGAAGATTGACATGTATTTGGATGAGCTTCTCTAAAATGATCTTATTTCACAAGCCACATTTAAATTTCTTTCCATAGAAAGGCCTGTTGTACCTGCGATATTTGGTACTCCAAAGGTACTCAAGCACGTCTTAACCCCCCCCCCATGAGACCCATTGTGTCAGCCAAATGTTCTAACACTTACTCATTGCCTGTATATATAGATTTCTAGTTTAAACAGTTTGTAAATGAATTCTCTTACAGTCTATGTGATTCTTGGGATGTTATGAGGTATTACTCCTGAATTATCCGCTGATGAAACATTATTTGTTTGCATTGATGTAGTAGATTTATTTGGTTGCAGTCCCCCTTTCTGAAGGTATTGACAGTTTTTTGAAGCATTACTCAACTGGCATCCTCTCTTAACAGATGACTTTGTTATCCTGATGTATTTTATGGAGTTTGTTCTTGATGATAACTTTGTTTACTTTGAAGGTGAATATTACAAATGGATACAGGGGTGGCTATGGGTGCAATCTGTACACCTTTGTATGTGAATCTTGTGATGTGGGCATGAGAGCAAAATTATAATTTTAAAGTCCATGTCTGCATACTGTTGCTCACTTTATACCAGGTACCTTGACAACACCTTTATTTTATGAGGATAAATGTGATGAGTTTATCTGTTATATTGGTGACACAATGCCCATATCACCACTGGTTTTAAGAGTTATTTTTCTTGGATAACATCCTTTGAAAAACGAGGTTTGGAAAATTATTTCAAAATATTGGTTTATTTTTAATTCTGTTAAAAGTATACTGGATGTGGTAGGTGAAAAAAAAATAAAGCATTATTTATCCATAAGAGACATAGCAATTTAAGGGAGTCTTTGAAAACCAGGGAACCCAAAAGTCGGACGCTATAAAACGCATGAGAAAATGTGGATGATGCAATCAATGCCCCTTTAGTTTAGAACAAGAGTTTGTACTATCGGAGTATTTTTAGGCAAAGATTAGATTATTTGATGGTTGTAGTTGTACAACCAAGGGCATTGTTTATATTACTGTTTGTGACTTTTGCAATTTTTTTTATGTAGGTAAGACTGAAAGATCCTGTTAGAAAAATATGTATGCTTAGTGCATTCGAGGTTTAAAAAGTGTTAACACGTTTATTCTATTTCACACTGCATAAATCTGTATGAACTGCAGAAGCATTCCAATCTTGTAATGTCATGAAATATGCACAGTTATGATCTCTGCTTATGCTTTGGAAATTTACAGGGAAACATTCAATTTCTGCTAGTGTCAGGAAAATAATAATAGATGTATCACTTCTACTAATGTCATGAGATTTAAACAAAGAGTTATTGATTTTCTGCTTATGCTATGAGAAAATCCACAACTGCAGAAGCTATTGATAATGAAGACAAAGGCTGTCTGAAAATATGAACTGCAATCAGCATTTACTTGTACCTAAGCTAGAAAAGTACCTTGAAATGTAACATATGTATTAGAGCTGCACAACTGAAGCTTGTAGTGGGCTAAAGAAAATACAGTCCCCACGGTCAGGTTGTTTTTCTCAAATGTTTTTCATAAATCCAGTCATGTCAGCAGGAAATCCAAGTAACATTTTCTATGTAACATATTGTGAGTTTCAAATCTGAACATGTCAGCAGGAAATCTGAGTAACATTTGCTGTAGAACAATACAGAAAGTTGTGTCTAACTACGTCAACCATAGAAAGTAACATTTTATAGAACAGTGTAAGAAAAGCATACTGCCTGTTAGTAACTAGGCAAAATCCTGTATTTGCATGTTTTTGTCTCCTTGCTGCAAGTAATAAAGGTGCCATACCTGAACCTTACGTGCATTGGTCTTTGAAGTTTTATCCTTTGACAGATCCCTAAATAGGCATATATATGAGCATAATTATGATATGAGAAAAAAGGAATCACAATAATGCCCTTTTAATAAGAATGAGTGTACTACTTGTAAAAAGTTCTTATTTTCAGTACTAGAGAAAGTTGAATTAAACCAGAGGAGCAGACTGTGGGAAACAGTGATTGGACTTAAAGAATTATTATGGCAAATGAAGCTTAGTGCACAAGATCCACCAAAAGGCATTAATTAGCAGTGCTCTTAAATTTAGTGCAATGAAATTATGAATTTTTAGTATTAATATGTATATGCATATGCATTTTTTCATATGACCTTTTCTAGTAAATGGTATATATTTTTGTCTATGTATATATTTATATATACTTATATTTATAACTGTGTATGTATATATTTATATATATATATATATATATATATATATATATATATATATATATATACAGGGATAGCAATGAATATGAAAGCGGGACAGCATTCCCCTTCTTAGTAGCAACTGGGGGCATGTTATGGATGATGGTGTGAACATTGATTTTGTTGAAAGTGAAACTAATGAAGTTGCTGAAGTTAGCAATAATCATGATCCAGGGGCCCCTTTAGTGGAACCTCTGAGGAGGTCCCAACACCTTTTGAATCAAAGACAACAGAGGGGGGATCCACAATGGGCAGAGGATGGACAACTTGAATTACCAGAACTCCCATCCACAGATGGGGAGACCCCAATGGGGAGGGGGAGGGGAGCAGGAGCGAGATGGTAAGAGAAGATGGGGGGCAGAAATGAACCATAACTATGTCATCACAAATGTACATGGAGATTTTAAAATTTTCATTTTAAGTGCTGCTGGTATTACACAAGAGTGGGCTGACTTGTTCCAAAAGGGACTTAATTTTGTCCCGGTCAGGAGACCAAAAATAGAGAATTATTTATTAAATTTAAAAGTTTTTGTCAGGAAATTAAATTTGTGACTTTATTTTGACACCAATATACAATTTGGCCATTCTGAGATGTGTAAAAAAAACAGCACCTTCAACCCTCCCCTGCATCCTATGTTACAAGTATTTGAATGCCTATGTGCTACTCAGATTAGACAGGCTTATGGAAGACAAAGGGATTCCTTTTCTTCAAATCTATCCAGAGAAGAGGAAAATCTATTACATAGTATCATGGGGACAAAAGTATTTGACTTATGAAACCTGACAAGGGGGGTGGTCTGGTGGCCATGGACCAGCAAGTGTATATTTTGAAAATGTTAACTCACTTATATAGTGAAATATATACAAGGAGGTTTCTGTTAACCAACAAAACATTGCATACAGGAATATTGACATCACATTAAATTACCTCACACTTGACAACCAGATCACCCTTTCTGAGTTGAACTTTATGCAACAAGACAATCCATAGATCCCCACAATATTCGGGATTCCCAAGATCCATAAGTCTATCACAGACCCCCCCCCCCCGAGACCTATAGTTGATGCAAAAGCATCAAAAACATTTTCATTGGTGAAATTTATAAACTTAAACCTTAAAGGGGTCATGAACAATTATTCCCATATTTTAAAAGATTCATGGGACTGTCTTAGGAAAATAGAGGAAAATCTATATTCTGATCAGTTAATTTTGGCCACTGTAGACATTGAGGATTTA
This sequence comes from Protopterus annectens, assembly GCF_019279795.1. Taxonomy (NCBI): domain Eukaryota; kingdom Metazoa; phylum Chordata; order Ceratodontiformes; family Protopteridae; genus Protopterus; species Protopterus annectens. Next base: position 1,227,404,484 of record NC_056729.1, on the reverse strand, counting down.
TTCACCGTGATCCCCCACGAGGAGGGCATTATGATGTTTTATGACTTCCTATGTGGACACACTAGCATTAGTCATTCAAGAATCTTGATGTACAGGACCATTATGGACCTCATTCTTAAAAATAATTATATTCTTTTTGAAGGTCAATTATTCAAGCAAAATTCAGGTGTGGCCATGGGGGCGGCATGCGCCCCCTTATTTGCTAATGTTGTCCTTGCCCAGTGGGAAAGTCCCTGGTATTCAGGTCTAGACATTTTAGACACTGTAAGTTTTACGGCCGTTACCTTGATGACATACTTATATTCTGGGATGGCACATATGATGAATTAAAGTAATTCTTTGAGTTTTTAAATTCCAGTACAAGTTTCCTACAATTCACAATGGAAACCAATGAAGAGAGGATACACTTGATATCAAAATAGCTAAAGATAGAGAGAAACACACATTTACATCCTCCTTATATCGGAAGCCAACATATCAGTGGGCAACCCTTACACCAAAAGAGATATTTGGTGAAGGGGCAGGGGGTTAGGTTGGCTAGGATGATTAGTGACTACCAGACATTTTTGGATGAAGTGAACATATTACAAGACATGCTAATAAAACGAGGGTACCCGAAACAGTTCACGGAACCTATACTGAATGAGGTGATAAATAAGAGGCTGGAAGGGTACTTTTTCCCATTGTTAGGAAAAATAGCCCAGGTAGAAAGGAGAGGGACAGATGATGGTCCTGGGTCTAGAAGTGAAAAGCCATTTGAGGCTGCACTGGTACTATCATTTAACCCCCTTTATGGGAAAATAAAAGATATAATCAATCAGAACTGGGTATTGTTTGATTGTGACCAGCACTATAAAAGTAAGATGGGTGACAAACCATTGACTGTGTACAAAAGGGACAAGTCAATTAAGAATTTACTAGAAACAAGTTCCTCAGGCGAGATGAAAAGTTGTATGAGGATATGTGGCTGATGCACACAATGCCCTTATATTATAGAAAATGAAGTAATCAATATTCTGGGTTATGGAAGGCTATTCCTTAAACAAAGGCTAAATTGTACTAGTAAATGTGTGATATATGTGGCTATCTGCCAGCAGTATCACAATTTTACATAGGGAAAACAATTAACAGCCTTAATAAATTAATCTATCAACATAGGTATGACATCAAAAAGACAAACATCAAAAATGCACTGTGGAAACACATGACGAAGTTCCCTGAACACCAGTTTAAATTTAGTGCCTTAGAACAAGTGTATAATAAGGGGAGGGGGGCCCGATGGATTTACTCCTTGAATACAGGGAGCTTGTGTGGTAACTTAGATGTAATGCCACTCACCCCCCAGAACTTAACAAAATGGTGTATATTTCTAGCTATTTACAATTAAAAGAGGAATTTCACATGTGAGGTCAATGCATGACAGTTTTACAGTACAAGTTTATGCACTATGTCTGTTGGCACATTATTTTCACTGCTCGATGTTTTTTAAACAATTCTAGGTCAATTGTACATTTATTTATTTATTTTATTTTTATTTTACATTTGTTTACTGGGATAGTCCGTCTGAATACATGTCCATTTTCAGCAGAGGCCCGGGGAGAAAGGTTCCACATAGAAAAACTTACATAGATTACACAGAAGTTAGCAAACAATTATAAAAACAAAGTGATTATATACAATGGCTTAGTAGTGTTCCCTAGTAGGGACTCACAATTCTCGTGGACAGACACAATTAAAAGTAAGAGACATCAGAGTGGAAGCAGAGCTTGATGACGTAGTTACAAGTTATGATAATTAAAGAATATGCTTTCAGTTTATATTTTAATCAGGGTTGGTACATGGGCATAGCCAATTTACTTTGAGATACTGTTTGAGGTTTTTTTTGAAGAGACTTTTGGAGGATTGTAGGGTTATATAGTTTGGCAATGAATTCCAAGTTTTGCCAATGAAGTTGGCAAACAGGGATTCACCAGCAGAGTTATTAGCTTTGTGGGTTTTGACCAGTAGTTTATCGGCTGACCATAGAGATCTCCGGTTGCTATATGGTTTAATAATATTTTTAAGTGAGGAGGTATACTCAGGGTGGTACAAAATTTTGTGCACTATAAAGAGTAGATTGAATTGAATTAAGCTGGGCAGATGTTCTTCGTGTTTCACTGTTGCAGTCATTACATTTGGGTAATCTGCTGGCAGGTTGCCCTCAGTCAGCCTGATTAACAAAGTCTTGGGTCCTGCATCGATTGCTGTCCCTTCTTCCATGACATCAAGTCATCAGGGGTATAAAACATGCAGCTGATGCCATTACATCAGTCTTTCTTGCTGCACGGTGCCCGAAGCAGAAGCAGTTCGCAAGTGCGGGTTGGCCGACTCCTGAAATTTTCGTTTTTGAGTTTCAGAACCGAAGTCTTCAACTAAAAGCTAAGTACCCCATTGGGGAAGCTTTTTCTTGCTCCTTACCAATGTCAGTAAAATTAATAATTGCATTACTTGTGGGAAGCAAATACCTCATAAGGATTTTCATTTGTACTGTATTCCTTGCCTAGCCCTTGACCACAACGTACCTTGCTGTCAGTTTTGTGCTAAATTTAATCAACGCACTATTAAACATCGGTATATTTTTGCTTCTAAATATTTTGGCTCATGATTTAATTATCCAGAAATGTTGTCGGTTAGCAATCCAACTACAGGAATACCTAAAAAAATGCAAAGAAAAAGACAGAGACACACCGTCGCGGTCCAAAACTGATGACGACGCTTCTCCTAAGCCAGTCGCCAGTTCACCGGTACTCAGTGAGGCGTTTTTGCAGCCCCTGATACCCACCACTTCTGATTCGCAGGCCTCTACTGAGACCCATTCAGAGTCCAGTATGCCGCGAGATGCTTCAATTATGGAACCCACGGATGTCTCTACCTTAGATGGGTCCAGAGCTGCTGTGCAGGCACTGGCTTCTGAGGGTGTTTTTAGGCCTACAGATTTGTATATTAGACCGACGCCATCTTTAAAACTAAGGCCAAAATCTAAATCTATGTCTAAAAAACCGACACCTGGGCCACATGTGCAGGCCCCTATGCCTAAAAAACAAATGATCAAAATGGATGAAGATTTAATTACTCTGGTCAGGGGTAGTTAACCCCTTCTTTCTAAGAGGCCTAGGCAAGACATTGATTATGAATCTTCTGAACATGATTCTATTTCTTCTGACTCTTCTAATGAACAGGATTTGTCTATACCTACTTATGAGGTCTCTGATGCAGAAGATTCCATTCCTTCTGCTTCTCCACCTGAGGATTTTTCTTTTGGGGAAATTTTACATACGTTAAAGGAACATTTCCACTGGGAAAGTCAGGATTTCTCTGAATCTAAAAAGAGACTAAGGGATTTTCTTCTTCCTCAGCATAGGCCTTTGGCTATACCTCCTGTTCTAGACATTGTTGAAGATGTTTTTTCAGAATCTAGTATGGCTCCTGATTCTCTTCCTCCGGCTCCTTGTAAGCCAGACAGATACTACAGGGTTCCTGACTCCCACAAATTCCTTTTCAAAAATCCTATTGCAGATCCTGAAACCATTTCTCAGGGTCCCAAGGGCATTAAGGCCTCTACTGCTAAAAATCCTACCCCTTCTGATAGAGATTCCAGGGCGCTGGATAGATGGGGTAAGAAGGTTTACACTTCTGCAACCTTGGCAATCAGGGCTTTAAACTGTCAATTTCATATGCTTAAATATCAACAGCATATCATGGGACTGCTTAAACAGAAAATGATGTTAATTTCTGACTGTGTGGAAAATAAAGATTTACAGGATTTATTGCATTCAGCTGAACAAGTTGGAAAACATACTTTGCAAAGTGGTTTTGATTATTTGGAGGCCTTTTGCAGGGCTGCTGTAACTGGGTCTGTGTTAAGAAGGCATGCTTGGCTCAAAGAGCAAACTCTGCATGATCATGTAAAAGCAAAATTGTTGGATGCTCCTTTACAACAGGACCGTCTCTTTGGTAATAAGGCTGAAGAAGTTTTAAAAAAGATGGAAGATAAAGCTAAATCTATGCAAACTGTGAAAGATTTCTTACAAGTGCAACCCCCAAGATTTAGTAGGCACTGGCCTTCTAAGAACTGGTTCTTTCCAGTTCCTTCGAGAGCCACTTAAGTCAAACCCAGACATTCCAAAGGCTCCAGGTTTCAGTCACAAGGGACTTTTAGAACAAAGCAATGGGGTGCCTCCACCTCCAAATCTGGAAACATCAAGGCACCTCCCTACGGTAAACAGTCTCAATGACTTCCCTCTACAGTTACCAAGCACATACCTCTTAGCCACCCCTTTGGGGGGAAAACTGGCACTTCATAAAAGAAACTGGCAACTTATAACCCAGGACAAATGGGTTTTAAATATAGTATCCCAGGGATACATATTTCATTTCCACACATTGCCAATCCCAAACGGATGGCCAGACCTGCCCCCAAATTAGTGGGCAGAGGCCCAGAAACAAGTACTGTCCCTCATAAACATGGGGGCTATTCAACCAGTACCAGAAGAGGAAAAGGGACAAGGTTTCTATTCAAGACTTTTCCTGGTAGCCAGAAAAGACAAATCATGGCATCCAATTCTGGACTTATTTACTCTAAACACATTTCTGGACATTCCAAAATTCAAGATGCTGACTCTTCAACAGTTATTTCCTATGCTAGGCAAAGATGCCTGGTTGGTAACTCTAGACTTAAAAGAGGCTTATCAGCATATCCCATTCTTCTAATTCCATATGCAAGACTGCATATGAGAAAACTTCAGTGGTACTTAAAAAGTTTATGGAGTCAACATTGTCACAGCCTGGAAACAATGATTCCTATCATACCTTGCCTGCAACTAGAGTTCCCATGGTGGGCAGAGGCCTGCCACCAAAACAAGGGGCTGCCATTCACTCCACCCCTGCCACCCAAACTCTAACAACAGACGCATCAGACTATGTTTGGGGGGCTCATCTGGCAGGGAAGTGCATTCAGGGCAAATGGAGCCCAAATCAAATGCACCTTCATATCAATCAGAAAGAGATGCTAGCTGTACAGAATGCATTGACAGCATTCAAGGACTACCTTCATCCAGGACAATTAATGATAAAGACAGACAACACCACAGTTATGTGGTACATAAACAAGCAGGGGGGTACACACTACTACCCCCTTTGCAGACTAGCCATGGCATTGTGGAACACAGCTTTGACCTATCAAATAGAGCTACAAGCTTAATTCCTGCCAGGAAAGCTGAATACTCTGGCAGACAGACTAAGCAGAAATCTCATGGACCCACACGAATGGAAACTGGAACCACGGATTTTCGACATGTTGACACGCAAATGGGGAAGTCCAGACATAGATCTTTTTGCCTCACCCCAGAACTATCAGTTGGACAAATTCAGCACAAGAACCCATCACAAAAAAGCCTGGAAAGTGGATGCTCATATCATTCAGCTGGAAAAACCTATCAATTTATGCCTTTCCCCCTCTGCCTCTGCTCTCCAAAGTTCTACTAAAAGTCAAACAGGACAAACCAAAAATGATTCTGATTGCTCCAGACTGGCCTTGCCAACACTGGTACCCACTCATGCGCAATGTGTCACACCTTCCACCGTGGTACCTGCCTCAGACACCTTACTTACTGTCTCAGCAGAACAACCAAATTCTGCACACTCAACTCCAAACTTTGAATCTTGCAGCGTGGTTAATCACCTAAATTCACCCTTAGCATCCCTCAGCAAACATGTGATGGATGTCATTTTGTAGGTGAGAAGACTTAGTACTAGAAAATCTTATGCTGACAAATGGAAAAGATTCTGTACCTGGAATCAATCACAAGGAATAAGCACAGCAGTGCCCAATATTCCTCAGATTTTACAATACTTAAATGAGATGCTTCACAAGGGCCTGTCCTTTTCTTCCATAAAAATCCACGCCTCAGCCATTTCAGCTCATTACAACACAGAACCTCCCCTCTTCTCTCATCTTCTGCTAAAGCAGTACCTCAGAGGGGCCAAAAACGTAAGACCAGCCAGGAGAGCTCCAACCCCTGCCTGGGACCTCAATTTTGTATTGGAAAAACTCACTCTCCCTCCTTTCGAGCCAGCTGCTACTGCAGACTTAAAATTTCTCTCCTGGAAAACAGCTTTCCTTTTAGCAGTCACTTCAGCTAGAAGGATTTCTGAATTACAGGCTCTTATGGCAGTGGAGCCTTTCATTATTTTTCATACGGATAGGGTGTCTCTCAGGACTAATCCATCCTTCATGCCTAAGGTGGTATCCAGTGTGGCTCTTAATCAGACCATTCATTTGCCAACTTTCTTTCCCAATCCACAGAACAAGGGGGAGTGGATTCTGCATTCATTGGATCTACACAGACAACTTAGATTGTACTTAAACAGGACAAAATCTCTAAGAAAATCAAAACAACTACTGGTGGCATTTGCTGCAGGGACAGAGGGAAAGGCTATTTCAAAGCAGACTATTTCCAAATGGATAAGCCATTGTATTCGTTTCTGCTATATGCACCATGGTAAAACTATCCCCCAGGGGATCAGATCTCATTCCACCAGGGCTGCATCTACTTCTGCAGCCTTTCTCAGAGGGGTTCCTACCAGAGACATTCTAGAAGCTGCTACCTGGAGTTCAGTTCATACGTTAACCAAACATTACCATTTACCTTTTTTCTCTAAATCCAGAGCTGGCTTTGCCACTGCTGTCCTGCAGGGCCTTATAGCTGGTCCTAATGCTGTATAAATCCATCCTCCCAACCATAGCTTTGGGAATCTACCCAAATGTAATGACTGCAACAGTGAAACACGAAGAACATAGTACAGTTGTGTACACTTACCATAAATGTAGATGTTCGAGTGTATTCACTGTTACAGTCCTGGTTACCCTCCCTCCAGCCCCCTGTTTTCCTCTTACTATACCTCTACTTTCTTTTACTATGCTTAAAAGCCTTTTTGGTGTATTTGTTTTTGTTTGGAGGTATATTTTTTGTGTTTATTTTTAATTATATATATATATATATATATATATATATATATATATATATATATATATATATATATATATTGCTCCCCATTTGGGGGGCACCTGACATCTGGGGCAAGAAAAACTGATGTAATGGCGTTGGCTGCATGTTTTATATCCCTGATGACCTGACGTCATGGAAGAAGGGACAGCAACCAATGCAGGATGCAAGACTTTGTTAATCAGGCCGACTGAGGGCAACTTGCCAGCAGATTACCCAAAAGTAATGACTGCAACAGTGAATACACTCAAACATCTACATTTATGGTAAGTGTACACAACCGTACTTTCTAGCCACTCTAGTTGTTTAAGGTTCTGGCAGTGGTGGGTTCTATAGGTGGAGCCAGTGGCGAATCTGGCAATATGATTGTACCTATGGAACAGCTTACCTAGTTCGGATTTGTTGAGGTTTGAGAGTACAGGCGAGGCATGTAAAAGAGTAGAGAGTAGGTGTGATTGGGCGATTGCAGTCCTAGCCAATGGGGTTAAAAATGTCTTGTTTCTATACAATGATCCAAGCTTCTCATTGATGGTCTGTATGGTTTTGTTGACCTTTAGGTCACATTTGAGATTATTGTCTATGATAACCCCTAGCAGTTTGGTGTGATGATCTGGGGAAATAGTGGTACCATTGTTAGATGTGACAGAGAATTAAAGTGTGGTGGATCTACTAGTGGGGGAGAAGAGTAGAAGTTTAGTTTTATTGGGGTTCAGAAGTAGGCGTTGGTTGGTGAGCCATTTCTCGATAGTGTTAAATGTATTTTGGGTTAAAGTTTGCAGTTCAGATGGGGAGGTGACTGAATAGATCAGAGTGGAATCATCTGCATATTGAACGCAGGTGGCTTTAGGGATAGCAGTGTGAAGGTTGTTGATAAAAATAAAGAAGAGTAGTGGACCTAGTATGGACCCTTGAGGGACACCAAGTGTGAGAGGTAGCTGGCTGGAGAGTTTGCCCTGCCATAGTACTGCCTGTTGTCTACCAGTCAGGTAGGAATGGAACCACTGGATAGCAGGCTTGTTGAGGGAAATAGATGTTAGTGAAAGAATGAGAAGTTCATGGTTGACCATGTCAAAGGCTTTTGATAGGTCAAGAAAGAGGGCAGAGGTTAGCCTATTGTCATTCCTGTTTTGGTTTATGGCAGTAGTAAAGGAAGGGAGGGCTGAGGTGGTGCTGTGGTATGGCCTGAAACCATGCTGGGAGTTGGATAGTAAGTTATTCTGTGTATGGTATTGCATTAGTTGCTTGTGTACACATTTCTCCATTATTTTGGCTAGTGGGGAAAGAATGGCAATGGGTCTATAGATGGATATGTCTGAGGAGCTACCACCTTTATGGAGTGGGATGACGTGAGATATTTTCCAGAGGTAGGGGATAGCATTTTCGAATAAGGTTCTGTTGATGAGGATAGATATGGGATATAAATCCAATAGCCAACAGGACTCGGAGCTTGAAGTATAATCAAGCTCCGAGTCCTGTTGGCTATTGGATTTGTATAGTTATTGGTTTTGGTTCGTTTGGACTGTTTATTTATAGATATGGGATATGCAATGGCATCTGCAGCTATTTGTAGGTATTCTGCAGGGAGGAGGTCAGCAGCGAGGGTGGTAGGTTTTAGTTTTTTTTAGAAGTGTTTTGATAAAACTAGTGGATATTGGTTGGAAGCTAAATTCGGGGTGATTATTGGGTAGATTAGGTGTGTGGTTTAAGTTAGAGGGGGATAGTTGATTTGCTAAGGATTGGATTGTTTCAGTAAAAAAGTTATTAAAGGCGCTAGCTATGGTCTCTGGGGAACTATGGGTGTAGTTAGCTGGGGTTAGGGTGGTGGAATGACCTGGATGAAGTAGTTGATTTAAGCATGCCCAGATCTTTTGAGGCCTGTTATGGTGTTTTTGTAGGAGATTTTGGTAAAAGCTTTTTTTATCCAGTAAAATAGATTTTTTTGTATCATTCCTGAGTTGACGATATTTTAGATGGTCAAGTTGGGCTTTAGTTATTCTCCAGCTGGCCCAGGCTCTGTTTCTAGTTTTGATTTAGCTTTGGTATCTTTAGTGAGCCATTTGATCTAGTTTTTATTGTACGTGCTGGAACATGGGAATCAAGGATACTTAGGAATTTAGTTTTAAAGTGATCTATGGCCTCCTCTAATGTTAGATTTTTTTAGTTTTGACCAGTCAGCTGCTTTTAATTCGTTTTGGAATATAGCAGTGTCAAAGTTTTTCCTGTTTCTAACTGTTTTATATTTGGGCTGGTGAGGGTTTCCTGCCTTATGTTTTATGATATAGGTTAGACAATTGTCGCTGAGGTCATCAGGGAGAGTACCAGCTGTTTACAGTTGGGGTTGGTTATTAATTAGGATCCAGTCTAGGATACTTTCTCTGTTGGTTGGTTTGTTTATCCTAGTGGGAGAGGTTATGGTCTGTTTAAACCCAGATAAGTTTATATGGGTGAGGGGGGTCGGAGGAGCAGGGGTGCCAGTCGGTATTAAAGTCACCAAGAACTATGGTTTCTTGGGGATAGGTAGCGGATAACCAGTAAAGGATATCTTCTAGGGTATTTAGGCTGTTGCTTGGCAGAGTGTATGCACAGACAATGTTCAACTGCTTGTTTTGGTTAATCTGTATCTTGGTTATGAGGAGTTCCGCGTTATTGAATTGGGGAGGTTGAATGGTGTCTCTATTAACGGTTAGAGTATTTTTGTAAAGGACTGCTATCCCACCTCCTTTCCTTGTAGCATGGTCTAACTGGTGAATATTGTATCCTGGAGGTAGTACCTTTTTGTCAGTAGTACTGGGTTTTAAACAGGTTTCCGTAAGACACATAATGTCTGGGCAGTGGGTTGCTAGGAGGGTGTGTAAGTTGGAAATCTTATTGTTAATACTTCTAATATTTAGGTGAAATGCTAGGAGGGAACTAGTGGGAATATACATGGGTAGCTTGACTGTGAGGGCTGTGGTTGGGGAGTGGAGGTTATTGGTGTGGATGGGCCAGGGTTGGGATGAATGTCTTCATGTGTTATAAGATTATAGTGACAGGATATTCACTAACTTCAATTTTATGAAATTAGAATTCTGTATGTTTTTAAGAAGACATTGTTGTATTGTCTGTGAAAAATGTGTTTATGGGTGGTTGCTGCTTTAAAAAATATGGTGGGAAGTTTAATGATGTCACAGGATTTGATGTGGTTTTATCTATTTAAACTGCTTTGATTGTTATCATGCTTATTCTGAAGAAGTCTTTTGGCTCTACAGATGACGAAAGTGCTCAAATAAAGTGATTTTTGTGGACACGTGCGCTGTATTGCTGTATTATCTGGTTCTACAGTTTTAGTGTTTGTCGTGTTTTTTATATATATATTATATATATATATATATATATATATATATATATATATAAATTATTAATTATAATTAGATCGACTAATATGTTAAATTTATAAATGTATTAGTTCATTAATTTATTTATGGTTTCATAGTATTAAGATTTACTGTGTGTTTTTAAGAACCTTAATAGGGTGTGGGATGTTTGCATTTAGATGCTTTAAATATTTATGTTATTGCACTTAGGTAGGTTCTGATGAAGTCCATTTTAAGATTATTTGGACAAAAACGCTTAACATACCTCTTAACTCTCCAGATTTTTGCAGAATTTCCAAATTTTTACCTCATATTTTTGGTCTGTTCCTAATAAAATTTGTGGTTTTCTGGATTATTGTGACTAATCAAGGAAGACTGAATTCACTAAATAATGACAGGCATTTTAGTTTCACACTTCATTTCCTTCAGAAAATGCATGGTAACACAATACTTTTTATTCTAGCAACTTTCTAAGTTTATGAGCATTATTTAAAATGTGTCCCTATTTTTGGGGGTTTTGTCCCCCCATTATTTTCGTCACAGCTATGGCACTTAACCATTTATTGTTAATAAAGTGGACATTTTACTAGGTTGCTTGCCCTGTGGTACATTGAGGCAGTTTGGTTTGTTTTTTGGTCATGTTTTCTCTGCCTGCTTTCCGCTGTGATTTCTTTCAAATACCTTCACCTACGTAAGAAATACAAAAGCATATAACCTGTATCCATGGTGAAGATAATATAACATGGCATTAAAACCTGAAAAGTTTTAGAAAATGAATTGAATGAATGATTATATTAAAGTGCTATGAATATTGATGGCTTCTTTCATAAAATAATCTTTGCATGTTTTTACCTCTACTGTCCATCGTCTGTCGACCCACTTGGTCAATTAGTCTATTCATTCTCCATTGCCAGGGTGAAGGTTGAATAAGATGGACCACCACATCAACAGATTTTGAGCAGGTTTCTATTTTTTGTCATTTTTCTCTTTGTCTATAGATGTGCATACTCAGCTATGCACCAGGGAGGGACATGCAATAGGCCATCGGCAGAGGACAGTCCCTCCAAGCAGCCCTGTCACTTCCCAATGGAGCATAAGCAGTTGTCTTCCCAGTCTCCATCGAGGAAGCAGAAATGTCCAATGTGTCCACAAGTGGAACCAAAGCTCTTCCATCTGACTAGGAGAGGCAAGTGGGACTATCCCCTTCATTTCTTACCTCCCATGCAGTGCCAGGGCTACTAACCAAACCCCAGTTTCCTGGGCCACAGTCAGGGCTCCATATTCCTCAGCTTTACTCTGTCACATATCGCCTACTCAGAGGTGATCTCTGCCTAACATACAAAGCTATGTCAAACCCAGAGCTGTTGGACATGCTTCACTTAAAGAAATCCCAATCCCTCCAAGCTACGCACTCTAGGGACCTAAACCTTGTCACTAAAATAAACAGAACATGCTAGAGGGATAGATTCCTGTCCCAGAGACTTCCCATACTCTGGAACAGACTACCTATCTATGTCAAACAGAGCTCCTCATTAGCACTCTTTAAGAAAAATCTTGATGATTGGATGGGAAATAGGAAATTCACCCCAGGGATCACTTCTGTGGCTCTGCTCAACAGGGGCACAGGAAAATAATTTTCTTGGGTGGCGAAAGCCAGGGTACCTTTTTGGCTAGGCTTATATAGGCCCTAGGGCTAATAGCCTAGTGCCTACCTATGAACCTATATCTCTTTCCCCATGGAACTAGACTATGAGCTTTTTAAATATAATCCATTATCTTTCTGTCATTATCATTTATTTTGTCAGTGATTAGAATACACAGAGGACAGACCAGTGAGTAATTTATCATAGTAATAAGCTGTTGTCGCACAGTTAACCATAGCTGACTAAAAGAAACTTTTTTGTATATTTGTTTTAGCTTACCATGAAGTGTGGTGACCTAAGAATTTGTTTAAACAGACAGAAAGGTGCAGAGGGCCTCCTGCATGGAAGTTATAAGACATAATTCTCTATAAGAACACAGATATAACAAAAGTTCAGTTTGGTCAGTTAGGCCCGACTGAACAGTCTTCAGTTTGCTGGATTCCATAACTAATGCTCACAACCAAAACCCAGAATATGAGGAGCAAAAAAAACGTGTTTTGCACTTTCATCTTTAATAGAATAGACTTAAAAGCAACCATGACTTCAAATAAATGCCATTTACAATTAAGTCACATAGTATAAAAAGTCACACCAATATTCTGTTATTAAATTTCAATTTTAAAACACATTTAATTGACAGGGTAAGATTAAACCCTTGTAAAATCCCCACATTCAGTAACACTTGATTCTCAATTTCTTTCTTATCCAGTCAAATTCTGATATTACCTCCTCTAGAGCTTAATTCCACATGCTCTAGACTTAGCGTGAACATTTTTTGAAACTTGTGTGTTGAACATTATGCCTGTATAAGGCATTATCATACACTTGTTCTTGATGCTATTCATGTGTTCATAATCCTTTTATTCGACCTGCTTCATGATTTGCCAAAAGCCTGCACAGGACAGGGAGGTTATATACATTATACTGGTGGAAAGGCAGGTGTAATGTCATTTGGACCCAACTATCCTGTCAAAACCTCTCACTATGATGATGGAACTATCTTGAATCAATCTACATTGTCTGCGGAAACCCCATTTAAATGTCTCCTCTGGTTTGTGACTAAACAAGGGTGTCTTCCTGTAACCTCTTCCAAGTACAATTTAATGCATCCAGATTTCTTATTGATACATCACTGTCAGCCAGTGTTTTTACTTGGTTTGGATTCTTATTGATACATCACTGTCAGCCAGTGTTTTTACCTGGTTTGGGTAGGCATTTTGCTCCCAGTGGAAGCGTGTTATTCTTCATTGTGTGCATATGTAGCCTTTAGCGATGGGATAGTGAGCTGGATGCATGCCTCACACATAAAAGCTGTGGAGTTCTAACCCCATGTTTTACAAAAGCATTTCTCCCCTCACTGTTTTGAGTTTAATTTAATAAATTTTGTGTAAAGTCCTGACATTAGAAAAAAGAAAGAATGACAGGAGTTATTGTGCTTTGTTGTGCTAATTATGGTGCTACTTTATTAAGCCTTCCATGAGCTCTGGTTTGTATTTAAAAAAATATATTTTAAAATATTTTTTTCTTCTACTGCTGATTATGTTAAGGGTACCCCTAAGTTATCCATTTCATTGTTGTGGTGCCTCTTCTCCCTCCAACACATTTTACAAGTGAGCATTGGTTGTTTAAGCTGCGGCATTAAAAAATGCAGGGTGTTTACAATGGTGCACTCTGCCTGGAGCAAGGAACCTTACCCTTTTGAAGACATGGTGTAACTGTGCCCCCTCTTCATACTGGGAACTGTTGTGTTATGCATCCAGAATGTCCCCTGTGTCATGTAGTTAAATCACAATATTGGTGGTGTAAGCGGTGAACTGAGACTCATGGCCAGATTGGTAAGTTTTGAGATACTACCTGTAAATTTCTGGGTGCTGTTTCTCCAAACCAGTATTTATATTCAGTTTTAAAACACAGTGGGTGCCTATTTCAGATGCCTACTATAAAAAATAAAAAAGGGAAGGTGAGGTGAGGAGCTGGATATGTTTGAGCAGTGATTCCTCAGGTATTGTTTTGCTCTGAACTTGATGTGTTAGCAAGAATGGGGAGTCAGCTGTTTGGGGGTTAGGGGAGCCTTCCTCCCCCCATTCCTTTAGTTACTGTGGCTCAACAGACATACTTACTCATGATGCCAGATGGTTAGAAGGCTGAAGGTTATCCCTATAACAGACCTCTGGATTTCCATGGAGAGTTATTCCCACAGCAGGTATTTGGATGTCTGAGCTTACTGTGGTCTTCTTGGAAGTTGTGAAAGGAGTGAGGGGCACATATACAACATGGTCTGTAATGTGAACTTCTATTTTGTTTTCTTATCCCTCCTTCACGTCTCTCTTCTTTTTTGTTTTATCTAGCCTGGTGGAAAAAATCTTCACTGGAAACTGGACTGCAAACATTTACATCATGGGCAACTGATCTGTTATCTGAGTACTGGTGGATGAGAGGGTTTGAAGGTAGATGATGTGGGTGAAAAGTGGAGTGGATTTTTTATTTCAAGAAGCAGGACTCAAGCAGGTCTTTTGGGATCATCAGAAACAATCTCCACCAAGCTTGAGAAGCAGGAACTATCAGAGTTTGCCTGGATCTAAACAGCAATAACTCCATGCAAGAGGACCATGAAGATACAGGTAACAGTAACCTGGAAATAAATACTTTAACAGGGATCAGAGAATACCTTGGTGCTTTTCTTGAATCTTTGGATGATGCAAACCTAGATTTGGTGAAGGCCAGGATGGGTATGCATGCTGCAAAAAGTACAGGGGGTAATCTGGGGCTAGTTTCTCAGCTGTCATCATGAGCAGTTGGAGGGTTACTAAGGTACCAGAGATTCCTGATGCACCTTTTGTGTAGGCACTTCCAAAAGGTGAGGAAGGGGGACTCAGAGGTAGCATCTTGCATACTGATCATATGATACTGTTGGGGTATTATACCTCATAGGCACCTAAATTAAAAAAAAACTTCATGGGGGGATTTATGGAAATATTTGATCTTCCGAATGTCAGTGGAGATGAAAAGGACAGTGAATCAATATGAACCTGAAGCCAAGAAATTATTAACAGCATTGGCAGCCCTGGATAAGGGCAAAGCTTCTTAATTTCAAGCTAGAACATGAGAGAATTGGGTGCTGAGCTTTGTTAGCTTTGTTTATTTTGTGTCATTTATGCTGGAGAAGAGACAAGAACAAGCAGTTCTTGCAATGGCATATCATCTGACAATATGTGAGGCATATAGTTCAAGGAGTGGTCAGGACAGGTGTAGTATGATAGGACATTTAGGAGGCTCATGATTTTGGACAAAACCTTACATTGGGAAGTGAGATATTCTGACATTTGTCTGACTATTGCTATGGACAAGGTACAGCCCAGTTTGGTAGGTGATGGCATGAAAACATTAGGTAAGAGTTTTCAATTTTTTTTTTTAGAAAAAGATAGGGGATATTAACAATGACAGCAGTGACTTGGGATGCTGGAATGGGGGTAGATAGTTGACATTAGGGGACAGAGTGGAGGCTCCTTTGAGGAGGCCTAGGAGTAGTGGTGGGGGCAAAGGATGTGAACCCCCAAAACAAACACCATTGAAATGGCAGGTGTTGCAACAAAGCTACTTCATTTTCCTGATCATGGGACTACGAATTTTTTGATGAAGGGATTTTGGTTTGGTTCTCATTGCAGGCAGATGCTGATGTCCAAGGCATCATCTATAAGAACTTAAAGTCAGTGCAGGGAAAGAAAGGCATACTTATTTATTTATTATTTATTTTACATTTGTTGACCGGGATAGTCCGACTGGATACATGTCCATTTTCAGTGGAGGCCCAGGGAGAAAAGCTCCAAACACAACATGCAGAAAAAATAATACAGGAAAAATCATAATATCAATACATGTTGCAAACAGTTTACAGACTCTGTTCAGTCAAGCATGTTACTTATGAAACTGTTATAGAAAGAAATTCAGCTTTCCAAATTGGCAAGCCTATTTGACATTTCTCCCTTTCTACAGTTCAAGGTGCCCCCTAAAAAATGTCCAGGGACTTTGCACCGCATACACCATTTATCTTTCCCAAAGGGAGGCCCCATCAATGATAGCACTGATATGGAGGTGGAAAAATGCAATATACATTTATGGATGATGCAGCTGAATTAATATAGATCATGTCTTACCTTTGGATTGTGACATTAGACACTGAGGCAGGCTTTACATTGCTGCTCCCTGTTCATCCAGAAGATCTGCATTTGCTGGGGGTGTGCCTGGATGACACATTTTACTATGACGATAAGCACATCCATGGGCTATTCATTGACATACACCACCTTTGAGAAGTGTAACATAACTACTCAGTAGTTCTGGCCACTGGGTGATCCAGAGAGGAAGGCAGTTCAATATTTGGATGACTCTTAATCACTTGGGGGGGTGACAGATTTGCGGTACGGGTTCTGAAAGAATTCTGCAATCAGTTGAGTGTACGATTAGCAGATAGTAAGTTGGAATACCCAGAAAAGAGTGTAAGTATTTTACACTTAGAAGTGGATATTCCAAGTGGCTCTTTCCAGCTTCCACAGGGTAAACATAAGTCATTGAAGGACAAGATTGATTATATCTGCACTATCAAAGTTCAGAGTAGGGGAGCTCACATTCCTCTCTGGCATGTTAAATTTGACATGTACGACAATGATCCCAGCAAGGACAATGGCCACCTGTTGACATGGAAGGTACAGAAGCACCATAGAGTGAGGGTGTCAGCATGGATCAAGAAGGATTTGCAGAGGTGTACTGAAGGACATTACCTTGTTTGCATTAATACCAGTCTTGGCAGCTTTAGTGATGTGGGATCAGGAGCTTAGCAATAATTACAGTGAATTAAGGCTAGAAACAGTTAATGAGTTATAACCAGTTGTCTGAGGTTTGATTCCTTCTGCCTCAATTTGCCTACTGTGAGACTCTCAGCAAGTCACTTAGCCAGACAGTTTTCTGGGGCAATTGGGAAACTGGTATAGGCTCCTTGCATGTTTCCTGGACTGTATATCTAGTAACTATCTAAGAACCAAAAAATGTTCTATTGTGATAACCAAGCAAAGTTGCATTTGGTGCTGAACTGCTGAGTAAATGACTCTGGTCAAATGACTAAGGTATGTGTTTATGGGAACATGGTATTCTCAGTCATTGCCAGTCCAGTTCCTATTGCAGTTTGAACCTAAACATAATATTTGCAATTAAGCTTGTGGCTGATAAGGATAATGACATTCCTGATAGTTTATCTCATTTATATCTAGCAAGATTTTGGGTTCTGACTCCAGAAGAAGAGTGACAGGTGTCTTCCATTCCAGAAGAGTTAGGGTATACTGGAAGCAGGACTGAAGGCCTAGTCGGCTGCTATTACATGCAAGTCTTATGGTGTGGCTCATATGAAGTTTAAGACCTAGTTGGTTAGATGACAGAATTTTTGACTACCCTCTTCAAAGTTATTATTACACTGTCTAGTGAATGTAGCCACAGTGGTGCAGTGGTTAGTGTTGTTGTCTCACAGCAAGAGGTTCTCCGGGTCAAATCTTGGCTGGGGTGCCTTCTGTGTGGAGTCTGCATGTCCTCCCTGCGGTTGTGTGGGTTTCCTCTGGGTGCTCTGGTTTCCTCCCGCATTCTAAAGACATGCAGTAGGTAGACTGGACACTCTAAATTGGCCGTAGGTGCAAGTGTGTGTGTGTGAGTGAGTGGTATGGATGAACTACCATGGCAGGGCTAGCCACCCATTGGTGTAAACCTTGGCTTGAGATGATTATCACTGTTGAAGTGACACTGCAATCCCATGTGCAAAATGAGAAAAAGGGGTTGAGGATGGACGGGTGGATAGTACATAGGTGGTGGAGGAGATGCATTATGAATGAGCAAGGTCCAGTTAATAGCCCTTAGTTTTACATTTTGGTCTCAACAAATTTTTCAAAGCACTAGGCAGGTAATAGACTGATGAAGGGATGGGTGCAGGCTTGTGCCAAATTTAATAACTAAAAAGCAGCCCTTAGAAAGGAACATCAGCTAATAGCCAATAGCTAATAGTGCACTATTATTCCCAGGTGTCTTGACAATGAAATGCTAGTAACATTATTCCTTCTGTTATACAGTGAGGCCTTTAGGATTAATGACACATTCAGTGTTGCACTAGACCATTAGACCATTAGGCTGGAGGGAATGTCATAGAACAGGTGGTAGTGTGGCTCAGTAGACTGAAGACCAATCAGGCTAGGAAAGGCACTCACATAATTTTCAAAAAGTATGTGATACCCGTGCTCTACTGAAGAAGGAAAGTGAGATGAAATATATGATGAAGTAGAGAGAGAAAAACAAATTATGGTAGAAGAGAGAGAGGGGAAGTCATTTACCCACCTCTCTCTTCTGCCTTACATATGGTGAATTCTGTTGGGTTGCTGAACTCCTGGATTACTCTGGCCAAGTGGAAGAGGCACATTCTTATTGAAGCAGGGTTTTGCAGGACAAAGTTTATTTGATCTGGCAAATATAGATGCCACCTTTCTTTAAGCAATGAGGCAAAGTAAAACAAATGCACCTATAACAGCATGCACAAACAAAAAGCTAGTCATAGACACAAACACATTTAAATCATATAAATATTGCTTCATTACTTTCTTAAAAGCTGTACAACTTCAGCTAGGAGAAACTTTAATAAATCATTCCATTTTGTCCACAAAAACATAACACACATAAAAATACGTATTAGTTAAACTACAATCAGCTAAAAACATTTAATGTTAATAGAACTGTTTAAACCAGGAACTCTACCTATGTGTAAGCGTAACTATCATTTGGTTTCTCTGATTTCAAGCCTAGTTTTGAAATTACCTCCTTTCAAATCCAAGCACTCATGATCTAAAACTGAAAAATAAAACTTATTCCAGCCCACACAAATCTTGGAGTGTCTAAAATGGTATAATTATCATTTTAACCTTGATAGCATGGTAATATTCTTTAATATATTTAGAAAGCTTTATGGTGACCATTCCTAGACAAAACCTTGTGCAATTAAAACATACAGTAATTTCTATTGTTTCATAGGAATTACAATTGTAATAAGATGACATTGATGTAGTCCTAGCTACATGTTTTAAATCAATATATGGTCCTTTTGAAATATATTTACACATGGTCATTACCTTTGTGTGAGGGCTCTAGGAAATTCAGGATGTTATTTCTCCGGAACCATATTTATTCTTTTTTCCTTAATGTTCAGTTGTTCCTCAGAGATGAACCTTGTATGCTCTCAAAAGCGGTGTGAGCAATACCTATAAAACTGTACACACCTATAGGAGGCCTCTGTGTTCCAGACTTACTGCTGAACCTCTAAGAATGTCAGATAGCAGATGGTAGATACATACTATGTGACAGACAGATTGGCAGGAGAAGATTTTAAGCAGAGAAAGGAAGGATAATGGGAAAAGAGACATAGGAGATATATATTGCTAGAAGAAGAACATAAGAGCCTACAGACAGACTGGGCAAAACCAGTGCATAAAGTGTTTATCAAGAAATAGAAAGAACAGGATAAAGAATAGTGTAGCTATGGTGGGTCAAAATCAGCAACTGCCCTGGTAGCAAAGTGTTAGGGGACACAATTGGTCATCCATCACTCCAAACGCTCTTTAGTACAATATCATTTTTAAAAAAAACGGTATTGTATTTGCTGTCAAACGTGAGTGCTTTAACACTCCATGTGTGGTCTGAACTGTAGCAAACTCTTGCTACATTATAGTAAGAAGTTTGTTACAGTTTAAAACTTTATATATATATATATATATATATATATATATACACACACATATATATATATATATATATATGTATGGGTTCACTTTATAACATCGAAATACTGAAATGTCGAATTTCAGTATCTCGAAGCTATAAAGTCGAATGTTACAAATAGCGAACATTCATAATCGTGAATTTGACATATCTCGAAAATATGACGAATTTGCGGTTATGAAGTTGCGCTACGTAATGTCCGGGTTTGTGTTTTGTTGGTGCGCGGTGCCGTGTTTGGATGTAGGTGTTATGTTAGGTAAGTGAGTGTTTTGCAAGGGTTTTGAGTGGGAGTTAGAGTGTGTGTGAGGGATTGGAGAATGTGCGTGTGTGAGTGAGCTTTTGTGTTGCGTTTGTGCGATCTCAAAGTTAGTATATATAAGTAGGGGATGTGGGGGGCGCAGTGTGAGTTGTGTATGTGTGTTTTTTTTTGTTTATGTTGTGATGTGGGTGTTGTGTTGTATGTTTAGTGTAGTGTGTGCGGTGTTTTCGGTTATGTGGTTTTGCGTTTTTTGTTTGTCGGTGTTTTGTGGATTCGGTTTTATAGTCTCGAGATACTGAAATTCGATATTTCAGCATTTTGAGGTTATAAAGTGAATCCATATATATATATATATATATATATATATATATATATTTTTTTTTTTCCCCTTAAGTAAAACCTGAGCACTGTAGTCCTCAGTGCAGGGTATAAACTGTAGTAAACTGTTCGCTACATATGTAGTGAGCAGTTTGCTACAGTTTAAAGAAAAAGTATATGTTTTTAAACTAAAAGTTGAGTGCTGTGCAAGGTATAAACTATAGTAGCTGTTTCCTACAGAGAATTTAAAGAGAATTTTTTTTTTAAACTAAAAACCTGAGTGCCATAGTGCTCCATACATGCTATAAACTGTAGCAACTATTTACTACATATCTAAGAAGCAGTTTGCTACAGTTTAAAATAAAAAAAATATTTTTTTTTCTTACACTAAAATGTGAATGTGAAGAAGGAGGGTAGGGGGCAGGGCAAAGAAATGGGGCCTGATTGGCTGGGTCTGGGTCGGGAGGAGTGTGTGTGCTATGTATCTGGCCACCTGTTTGGTGTGCAAATAGAGGGAATGAACTTTTTTAATTTGCTTTTCACTTGAAGAGCTGGTGGGGGGTACTACTTCATGGGATTGACCCAGGGTGCTGGTTCACCCAGCTATGCTTCTGATGATAAATGCATTTGGATAGAAAGGATGGGTAATAAGGATTGGAGGAAGGAAAGTGGTTAGAAACTCAAAACATGCCCTCTGGGGATGGGGAGATGCGCAGCAAGAAATTAACTACCGGTCTCAGATAATATTTGGAAATAATATTAAAATATGGGAAGAAATAAAAACAAACAAACAAAAACAATGTTACCACCTTGCAAACCATCACAAAATCTGCAAGTTCATTACTAACTCCCCCATTAAAGAACACCACTGCCTAACTCTTGTCAAAGCCAAATGGCTCCCAATATATTTGAGATCCACTCTCCTACTAGCATCACTAATTCACAAAGCCCTTTCATCTGAGACATCTTCCCATCTCACTCATAAGCTTGTCACCAACCGCCCTACATATAATGTCAGGATTATCTCTGAAATCTCAATCCGTCCTACTAACTCCAGAAACTAAACTTCATTGCACTGACCATGCAGTCTCCATCCTAGCACCTAGACTATGTGACTCCATTCCTCTCTCTATCAGAGACATCCAAAAGTACTTGGACTTAAGACAACAACTGAAGGAACAGCTCTCTCCCAAACAAAGTGCAGCTGCACTCATACAGGTCACATCACATGAACCCTGCAGCTCTCTCACATCACTTTATCCCTATTTCATCCTTCCTTATCTCATCTTGTCATCCCCTCACTTATTGCCTGTCATTTATCCTACCTGCCTCTTCTCTTCTCCTCTCTTCTCCTCTCCTCTCCTCTCTTCTCCTCTCTTCTCTTCTCCTCTCTTCTCCTCTCCTCTCTTCTCTTCTCCTCTCTTCTCTTCTCTTCTCTTCTCTTCTCTTCTCTTCTCCTCTCTTCTCTTCTCTTCTCTTCTCTTCTCCTCTCTTCTCTTCTCTTCTCTTCTCCTCTCCTCTCTTCTCCTCTCCTCTCTTCTCTTCTCCTCTCCTCTCTTCTCCTCTCCTCTCTTCTCCCTCCTCTCTTCTCTCTCCCCTCTCTTCTCTTTTCCCTCCTCTCCCCTCTCTTCTCCTCTCTCTCTCCCCTCTCTTCTCCTCTCTCTCTTCTCCTCTCTTCTCTTCTCCTCTCTTCTCTTCTCTTCTCCTCTCTCTTCTCTCTCCTCTTCTCTTCTCCTCTCTTCTCTTCTCTTCTCTTCTCTTCTCTTCTCTTCTCCTCTTCTCTCCTCTCTTCCCTTCTCTTCTCTCCTCTACTCTTCCCTTCTCTTCTCTTACCTTCTCTTCTCTTCTCATCTCTCCACGTCTCTCTTCTCTTCTCTTCTCTTCTCCTCTCTCCTCTCCTCTTCTCTTCTCTTCTCTTCTCTTCTCTTCTCTTCTCTTCTCTCCTCTTCTCTTCTCTTCTCCTCTCTTCTCCTCTCTTCTCTTCTCCTCTCTTCTCCTCTCTTCTCTTCTCCTCTCTTCTCTTCTCCTCTCTTCTCTTCTCCTCTCCTCTCTTCTCCTCTCCTCTCTTCTCTTCTCTTCTCTTCTCCTCTCCTCTCTTCTCTTCTCTTCTCCTCTCTTCTCTTCTGCTCTCTTCTCTTCTCTTCTCTCTTCTCCTCTCTTCTCTTCTCCTCTCCTCTCTTCTCCTCTCTTCTCTTCTCCTCTCCTCTCTTCTCCTCTCCTCTCTTCTCTTCTCTTCTCTTCTCCTCTTCTCTCCTCTCTTCTCTTCTCTTCTCCTCTCTTCTCTTCTCCTCTCCTCTCCTCTCTTCTCTTCTCTTCTCTTCTCTTCTCTTCTCCTCTCCTCTCCTCTCTTCTCTTCTCCTCTCCTCTCCTCTCTTCCCTTCTCTTCTCTTCTCTTCTCCTCTCCTCTCTTCTCTTCTCTTCTCCTCTCCTCTCCTCTCTTCTCTTCTCTTCTCTTCTCTTCTCTTCTCTTCTCCTCCTCTCCTCTCTTCTCTTCTCTTCTCCTCTCTTCTCTTCTCCTCTCTTCTCTTCTCTTCTCTTCTCTTCTCTTCTCTTCTCCTCTCTTCTCGTCTCTTCTCTTCTCTTCTCCTCTCTTCTCTTCTCTTCTCCTCTCTTCTCTTCTCCTCTCTCCTCTTCTCTTCTCCTCTCTTCTCCTCTCTTCTCTTCTCCTCTCTCTTCTCTCTCTCTCTCTCCTCTCTTCTCCTCTCCTCTCCTCTCTTCTCTTCTCTTCTCTTCTCCTCTCTTCTCTTCTCTTCTCCTCTCTTCTCCTCTCTTCTCTTCTCCTCTCCTCTCTTCTCTTCTCCTCTCCTCTCTTCTCCTCTCCTCTCTTCTCTTCTCTTCTCTTCTCTTCTCTTCTCCTCTCCTCTCCTCTCTTCTCTTCTCTTCTCTTCTCTTCTCCTCTCCTCTCTTCTCTTCACATCTCACACTTTCAGACATGACCCTGCTGTATAAAGAATGGAAGGCTGTGAATTGAAATAATACCAAAGTGGCTGTCAACAAAGTAAAGGCAAAAGGGGCATTATGCCTGCAAATTGCTTAAGATGTGTAATATGGATGGTTAGAAATGAAATAAAGAATGTTTGTCTAAAAACAAACAAATAAAAAACTTTACACACCTTTTCCTATTTTTGTTCTGATACATAAAAAGACTCCTTTACATCCTGACCATGCAAAATCAGCTCAAGTTCTATCCGAAGCAGGTGCAAGAGTTCAGGAGAACTGAAGAGCTATTCATTGTTTTCACTCCAGTGGGAGAGGGAGCCTTGCAATGGTTTTTCACACTCTTTAGATTAGCTCAGCCTTTCTAAGTGGGTTGTGAGCTGAAATGAGCTTTGCCATCAGGCAACTGATTGCCCATTGTAAAATGTTGCTGTCAAGGGCCACTCTATATGTGTGGCTGTTTCTAAAATGTCTCCTTTTCAGACATATGTGTAGGGACCACGTAACTCATGAATACCTAACAGTAGTTAGATATTGAGTGTGACATTCCTGACTGCCAGCAGATTGGACTGGGAATTTTTAGAGCTCTGAGGCTGAAAATTAAATATGAGAAGATCTATTCTGCTAAATGAGAAAAACAGTTTTTTGCATTTAATTTTCAGCTGAATTGATTTTGTCATGTTTAATATGCTTATTCACCACAAACTCAGTTTCTCAATTAAGCTATATCAAGGAAAAAGCAGTGAGTGTGGTCTGCCTTTCAAGTGCTACTGGCTTGAATGGGACAAGGCAACACACACAGTTACTGATACAGATGTAACATCACTGCACTGTTGGTGTTAATGAGTTAATTTATGTTTATATCTTCAGCAGACATATTGTTTGTACTGCATTTCCAGGGTCCGGCCTGCTTTGGTACATCTGTGCTACAAGGCTTGGCCTTCTAAGCTTTCATGTCCTGACCATCCTCTGCTTCTGGTCTCCTGGGAGGATTAAATTTCACTGGCATTCTTCTTTGCAGTTATCCACTGTGGAAGGCTTCTAAAGTCAAACATATCAAATATGTACTTACCATATTTGATTTGTGAGGTTGCCTTCTGTTGTGCGTTATCCACCATTGCTCTTTAGCTGGATAGTTTTCTGCAAGACAAGTTAGTATATATTTCTATATTGCTGTATGTTGTGTTTTTGCTTTCTGCCTAGCAGATTGTGCCCATTGGTGGATGGAGTTTGAACATATGCAGGGGATGGCATGCTTTTGCCCATGGACCCTCATGCGTTATTTGACTGCTTGCTATATATTTCCCATTTTCACAACCCAGCTTAAGCTACTGCATGATGCCAAATCATGCACTGACAGAATGCACTAGTACAACAGAATATTGAGGAAAACTGAAGTGGAAATCCTAAATTATAGCCACTGCAGAATGCCCTCTTGCATACGAACTGATATAGTCTGTTTCTTACATGCGGCATTGGCTCCCATTAGTAGTTTGTTTCATTGCTGTTGTTTGTATAACATGCATTTCTTTTGTTTTTGTCTTCCTTACAGATGGACATAAGCATGAGGGTGTTGTTTATCCTGCATGTGCTCCCCACAAGCCTGGCCATGTGGAGTGGGGAATGGTAGACCTAGCCAGAATGTGGACGATCACGTATAGTTCATTGAGTGATTACCGCCCCTAAATTCAAGCAGAGGCACTTTAGAAATCTGCAGTCAATTTCGATATAGCCAGTAAGATACTCTTGTGCAGTTGGATACATATTGGCATGTTTTAATTAATCATTTTTTTATTTTCCATCTCACTTGTCTGGTGATAATTTTGTTGACAGCAAGCTGTGCAGGGTAAGCCAGAGTTCCCTTCCCCTAGCAAGTCTCCTACTTACCCTGTGTAATTCTAAGTTATTCTAAGTTATTCCCATGCAAGTTTAGAGATGTAATTAGATGTGCTGATCTCCAGCTATCATGATGAATCTATCTATATCTACATCTACATCTATATCTATATCTGTTTCTATGTATATATATATATATATATATATATATATATATATATATATATATATATATGTATATAGATCATAGCATATATTTTTATTTATCTAGCTGCCAATCTATCTGTTTTATCTGTTTATTTATTTATTTTACAGCAGGGCTGAATGACCACTTTAAG
Source organism: Protopterus annectens (assembly GCF_019279795.1). Classification (NCBI taxonomy): domain Eukaryota; kingdom Metazoa; phylum Chordata; order Ceratodontiformes; family Protopteridae; genus Protopterus; species Protopterus annectens. The sequence continues at coordinate 1,227,378,957 of NC_056729.1, read as the reverse complement.
ATGGACTATGCTTGTATGATGTGAGTGCATACCATAGTTTGCCAAGTCATGTTGACCATTGTTGTTCACAGGAGTATGGGTTGCTTCTTGAATAATGAACAATCACATGAGTGTTGTTTACATTTTCTGGAAGCTGCAGTGAGTATATGCAGTATCTGGGCAACACATGTGAATGTGTTATCTTATTCTCGTCACTACAAATTAATGCACAAGTTTACTGGGTTGTATATGTAGCTCTTCATATGTACATAACATCCATGTGTTTTGCAAAATGCCTAAGGGGCATACTCAGCCACACATAACATATTTCTGGTACTGGTATATTTATACTCATGAGTGTGCTGTCACGCTACATTGATGGACATTTTGTCATATATCTATACATGCATGTATGCTTGCTGATTTTTCTCTGCTTTTAAAATATGTTAAACATGCATTCCTGTTTTGCATTATTTCACATACTCTGTTACTGTGCACATATGTGGACCACCAAAATGGCTATCAGCTGTGTACATGTGGCCCAATTTCTTACTTTGGATAATGCAAGAGCATGTTAGCTGCACGCCATGTGGTGTACCATGCATGGATGAATTTTGTATCACTGATGCCATTGACATTAGCAGTAATTTCTGTATGTGTAGTCAAACAGCAGTTTCTCTTTTTCTCTCTTTCTGTGGTTTTATATGGTTTATTTAATTGTTTTTGTGGACTCGCCCCAGGAGGACTCCCTCTTGGCTGCTGTATAGACCCATTTGTTTCACCTCTGGCTGACAGTCCATTGTTCTTCTCACTTCCCTTGCAGACAAGAGATGAATGCTGAGAACAGTGCCATCATGTTTGTACTTTATGACCTTGGAGCCTGTGCTATGATGGCCTTTGACCGTTACACACCTTACCAAACACTAGGAAATGATGTCTTAATGCCATGGCTGTGATTTCTGCAAATGCTTGCTCATATCAGGAACATGTGTGCTTTCAGATATGCAGCCTACAGTTGATGATGCCATGTGCAATGGCACTCTGTTCCTCACTGGCAACTGCAAGAGTTACAGTTCGCTTTGTAGGCCAACCATGGCCCCTCCCCTTGGGTAGGGTAAGCCAGCACTTAATGCTCTGTGCCCACCTTCTTCATGCTGTTTCTTCCACTCCCTGTGCTGCTAGTTGAAGTCAGGTCATCTGAAGTAAAATTCGGGTTTTATCTCTCTTTGACAGTGGACCCATCTCTCCAGTCCTGTTTTATCATTAAACCCTTGCTCATATCAGGAACATGTGTGCTTTCAGATATGCAGCCTACAGTTGATGATGCCATGTGCAATGGCACTCTGTTCCTCACTGGCAACTGCAAGAATTACAGTTCGCTTTGTAGGCCAACCATGGCCCTTCCCCTTGGGTAGGGTAAGCCAGCACTTAATGCTCTGTGCCCACCTTCTTCATGCTGTTTCTTCCACTCCCTGTGCTGCTAGTTGAAGTCAGATCATCTGAAGTAAAATTCGGGTTTTAGCTCTCTTTGACAGTGGACCCATCTCTCCAGTCCTGTTTTATCATTAATGTGTAACAAGGGTCATACTTCTTCATATGCACATTGTGTATGTTGAGATTTTAGATGCATCAGTTACTTCACTTTGTGGTAATAATAGCTTAACACAATGCAGGTTAATGGTGTTGTAATGAGGTGACACATTTCACAACATAATTTTATCAGTATCACAAATTATACTGTTTACATATACTGTGAGAATATTACATGGTTGGCCATTATAGCTTAACCAGTAAGCAATCCATTGATCTGTTGTATCATTCAAGTTGAACTGTAGGTGCACATGTGCCAAGTACAAGATTTATGGACATTTATTGCTGGGTGCACATATAGACTTGGATGCTGACTGTCTATAGTCTTTGCTGGACATATTACGTCCAGATGTACTCTGTGGTTATGAATCATAGTATTAACTATTGGCAGACATATATGGTGACTTTGAGTCACAACTATTGCTACCCATCTGTGTGCTGCTCAAACCAGCTGACCCCACATTGCTATCACCTTATAAACCATGTAGGTCATATGTGCACACTGACTGTTGTTGCTGTGAATGACATTCAGGGTGTGATTACTCATGGCCTGCATTTTATCACTATGTAGCTGAGTTCATATATGTACACTGCAGTTGTACTACATCTGCCTCTATGGAGTGTAGCCACTGTACAACACATGGATGTTCCTGCACTGATTCTGGACCATAACACAGACAAGGTCTCATGTATGATGTATGTAACTGACTACAAGGGATAAGGCTTACTATGTCACGACATTTGCATTATTGATTACAGAGTACCAATGGAGCACTCATTGCAGAGATGACTATGAACTTTCTTGGCATTATTTCTCTGTAAATCTCTGTAAATCTTTACTGTGCATTGCAGACACTTCCATTTTCTTAAAGAACTTTCTTGTGTCTGTTATGCTGGGTCATACTACATAAAATGTGCTCCTTGTTGCTGCTGACACTGCAGGCAGTCAAGACCAAGACTATATAGCTTAAAATGTAAGGATGAATGACTGATGATTTTGATTGCTGGCACTATAATAAGGATGACTAGCATGTGTCTTACACTGTGATATACAGCTGATGCAAAGATTACAATAAAGTAATAAAGCAACTATAATTATAAACCAGTGTGCTTCTACCAAAAACATAACAAAACTAAAAACAAAGTTAAAATTAAAGCTGCACAAACTTACATTTCTTTACACAATAAAAAATAAATCAACAAGCAGGTATTGGAAGACAGACAAGATAGAAATGAATGACTAAGTAACATGACATCAACCTTTCATTTGTTTACATTATTAATATATTGTTTGGTACAACCTAGTCTAAACAAATTTAACATACTTTACATTAAAATTAGCCAGTGATAGCACTGATGTTTGCATAGTTAAGGTAAAGTCTTTATTTACAGATACATTTTTTAAGTGTATCTAATAACACAATCTTCAGAATCTTCTTATATATTACTGAATTTTAGACAAATTTGTAAACTTGGTACTATTTTGAAATCAATAATTAATCAATAACATCTAAAGTATTAATTTACTCTAGGTTGGTTATTGGATTCACATTATTAGGTGATCACATATGTTAACAGGCAAGTACTAAACCAGTAATCCAAAAAGACTGAAACATATGTGCACTGGTAAAACATCACAAACAAGCAAAGCACATCAACAGGAAAAGGAAAAATGACTGCAGAGTAAGTCACGTTCTAAATAAAGTATTTAATGCACCACAGTACACATAAAAATCCCTTTAAACATAAATTGTTATAAACATAGCTTTACATCCCCAGTAAAAACTCACTGGGACTTTTTCAGGACTAAAAGAACACAGCATCAAATGAGGTTATGTAAACTAACACATCACATGATCAAACAATTAAGTGCTTAAAGGCACATCCTTTAAAATCACCACATTTGTGAAAATTCCCATAAAAGTAATGTTAAAGTAAAAATGAAGCGTAATAAAATCTCAGTAAGATGTAATGTATGTTTGTATAAAAAAAGTAAAAGTTTTTAGTAATTTTTGATATATAAGTGAATTAATAGAAAAATAGGAATCAAAGCTTGGCAGCTCTTTGTTTAAGTACTGGAATCAAGGACACATAGGCATTCAGTCCAGGAGGATGTGTAGCATCTAGTTTAAGTTGCCATAGTAATTCTTTGTACCCAGTTCTGTCCTCACATGAACCACCCTTAGGGTTAGACAAAACTCTTTTTAAAATACTAAATGAAAACTGCTTAAAGGAAACACATTTTACTGGGTGTTTGAAGAGAGCGTTATTTACATCACCCTTAACAATGTCATAAGTGTGTTCATATGTACGTTTCTTAAAATGCATTCAGTTTTACCCACATAGAATTTAGGGCTCTCTAAATAAACTACTCCTTTTATATTACAATTTCCTCCGTCAGGAAGGACAGTAGAATTTAATGTATTGTTAAAAGTTAAAGATTCAGTCCCCAAAATTAATCTACATTGGTTACAAGCCCTGCGCTTTTTGGTACCTTACCTTGTAGTCATGTCTGTGCAAACTGTCTCAGTTTTTTTCTACCATGTTTTTAATATTACTTGCCTTCTTGTATAAACAAAAGGCAGTTTATCACCCATGATACATCTAATTTTTTCATTACCCCCAAGAATATTCCAGTTTATGCTGACAATACTTTTGATAACCGCTGTCCCTGAGTTGTATTCTAAAATAAGAGCTTGATTAAAGAAGGCAGCATCACTTAACCTATCTCTGTCCACAGTAAATGCTGCATCTTCATTACTACGTGTAATAGTTGGATTTTGCATGGGGTGTATTTGGTGTGGCTTCTTCAACAAGCCAGCACCCAAAAGAGGAATATATTTTGTACCCCGTCCTGCTATAATTCCATCACTAATTTGCTTTACCATCTCACTGGGATATTTTTTATCCAAAAACATCAGTTCTAATTTTTTCCTCTCTCAACATCAGATACATGCTTGACAGAAATCATCCTAGCAAGGCTTTCAAATTGGCTTTAACTAAACTTTTTTTCTGGAACAGTGGGTGGTGGCTATAGAAATGGAGACAGGTGTTAGAAAATGTGAGCTTTCTATATACAGTAGATACAAAATTCAGTTTCCTGGGTGATGGTAGTATCTAAGTAGTTAACTTGCTTTACTTGTAATTGGTAAGTGAATTTTAAAAAGGATGTAATGTATAATGCTTTGTTCAGACACTCAATAAAAGCATTTCCTTTAAGTAAGAATTGAGTTCAAAGAATTACATGGAACTTAAATTAGATGCCACGCATCTTCCCGGATTGAATTACTATATGTCTTTGATTCCAGTACTTAAACAAAGAGCTGCTAAGCTTTGATTCCTATTTTTATATTAAGTCACTTTTATATCAAAAAAGTACAAAAAAGTTTTAAGTTTTTTATACCAACATATATTACTTCTTAATGAGATTTTTATTACACTTCATTTTTACTTTAACATTACTTTTATGGGAATTTTCACAGATGTGATGTTTTAAAGGATGTGCCTTTAAGGACTTAATTGTCATGTGATATGTTAATTTATATAACACTGTTTTAAGTGGTGTTCTTTCAGTTCTGAACCAGTTCCAGTGAGTTTTTTATTGGGGATGAAAAGCTGTGTCTATAACAATGTATGCTTAAACAGAGTTTTATGCATACTCTTGTGCAATAAATACTTTATTTATAACATGACTTGTCTAGTGGTCGTTTCTTCTTTTCGTGTCAGTGTGCTAAGTACTACACCAGTTGCCCTCACAGGCCATCCCAAGCCTAGCCAATTTCTAAAAGATGAGACTTCAACCCTGTATCTTGTATCTATTAGGAAAACACCTTGACCATTATGCCAACCCCCAACAAGAATCTCTGAACATTTTAGGTACATTATGAATAAGTAGTAGGCTAGTTGTCCTTGTGGGCCATTTTAAACCTAGCCAATTTCTCTCTTGAATGTGAGATTCAACATTGTACCTTGTGATTGTGAGTTAAACACCTTAATCATCGCACCAAGCCCCCCCCCCCCCAACAAATTCACTTTACAGCCTTATAGGTAAATACTAGGTTGTCAGTCTGCAGATTATTACAAGCTTGGTCATAGATTCATAGACTAGTACTAGGCTCACTGCCCTTGTGGGCCATTTTAAGCCTAGCTAGCTACCCCATGTGAGAATCAAACCCTGCATCTTGTGTCTGAAAGGTAAATACCTTAACCATTATGCCAACCTACCACACTAATAATAGGAGGTTAATCTTAAACCCTGTAACTTGCATCTGTGAGGTTAAGATCTTAACCATTATACCAACCCTTTCCTCCTCCTTATACCAGCACTCAGTCTCATAACATATTTATTTATTTTTATTTGACATTTGTTAACCAGGTTGATCCAACTGAGCGAGGGGCCCATTTTCAGTGGAGACCCAAGGAGAAAAGCTCCAAACAATATGCAGTCATGCACTAGATAAACAGTAACATAATGGTGAAAAGTATAAACACATAACATAAAGATATAAGATGCAGTTCATAGCACAGTACTCAATAAGCAAATGAAACTTCCATTCCAAAAGTATGCAATGTATAAGAGGTACTCTCAGTAGTTAAACTAAAGTATATAGCATTGGAATCATTTCTATCTTTTTGATACAAGAGGGTAAAAACAATGAAATCACATGTCAGAGAAGAAATAAAAAATTGGAGATAGTTCTAGCAGAGTAGAAAAGGAGTAAGTCTAATAGAGGGGATGTAGAGATGGAATAGTTGTCACGTGGGGCCTTGGCATGGGTAGGACTAAGATTTTTGTAGATTTTGCGAGGGCGGAGGTAATATTTCTAATATTATCCTATAATTGATTACAATATTAGCAATAACATGACTTTATTATGGTAAGATGCTTTATTTTAACAGGGGATAAATATTTGAAAAAGCAGTTACAATATTAAATATTTTAACAATAATCATCATCATCTTCTTTCGACTGTTCCTGTTAGGGGTCGCCACAGCAGATCATCTGTTTCCATTTCTTCCTGTCCTCTGCGTCTTGCTCTGTAACACCAACCACCTGCATGTCCTCTCTCACCACATCCATAAACCGTATCTTAGGCCTTCCTCTTTTCCTGTTACCTGGTAGCTTCATCCTTAGCATCTTTTTCCAAATATACTCAGCATCCCTCCTCAGCACATGTCCAAACCAATGTAATCTTGCCTCTCTGGCTTTGTCTCCAAACCTTCCAACCTGGGCTGACCCTCTAATATTCCTAATCATGTCCACCCTCGAGACACCCAGTGCAAATCTTAACATCTTTAACTCTGCCACATCCAGTTCTAACTCCTGCCTTTTTGTCAGTGCCACTATCTCCAACCCATATAACATAGCTGGTCTCACTACCCTCTTGTAGACCTTCCGTTTCACTCTTACTGGTACTCGTCTGCCACAAATCACTCCTGACACTCTTCTCCACCCACTCCATCCTGCCTGTACTCTCTTCTTCATCTCTCTTCCACACTCACCATTACTCTGAACTATTGATCCCAAGTATTTAAACTCATCCACCTTGGCCACCTCTACTCCTTGCATCCTCACCATTCCTCTATCCTCCCTCTCATTCACACACACATATATTCTGTCTTAGTCCTGCTGACCTTCATTCCTCTTCTCTCTAAAGCATATCTCCATCTCCCCAGGGTCTCCCCCACCTGTTCCCTACTCTCACTACAGATCACAATGTCATCTGCAAACATTATGGTCCACGGGGACTCCTGTCTGATCTTGTCTGTCAACCTATCCGTCACCATTGCAAATAAGAAAGGGCTCAGAGCTGATCCTTGATGTAATCCCACCTCCACCTTAAATGCATCTATCACTCCCACCGCAGACCTCACCACTGTCACACTACCCTCATACTTATCCTGTACCACTGTTACATACTTCTCTGACACTCCCGACTTCCTCATACAATACCACAACTCCTCTCTAGGCACTCTGTCATATGCTATCTCTAAGTCTACAAAAACACAATGCAACTCCTTCTGACCTTCTCTGTACTTCTCCTTCAGCACTCTCAGAGCAAACATCACATCTGTAGTGCTCTTTCCCGGCATGAAACCATACTGCTGATCACTAATCATCACGTCCCTTCTTAACCTAGCTTCCACTACTCTTTCCCATAACTTCATGCTGTGACTGATCAATGTAATCCCTCTGTAGTTACTACAGCTCTGCACATCACCCTTATTCTTAAAAATCAGTACCAAAATACTTTTTGTCCATTCCTCGGGCATCCTCTTACTTTCCAAGATTTCATTAAACAATCTGGTTAGAAACTCCACTGTTATTTCACCTAAACACCTCCATGCTTCCACAGATATGTCATCTGGACCAACAGCCTTTCCATTCTTCATCCTCTTCATAGCTATTCTTACTTCCTCCTTGCTAATCCATTGCACTTCATGATTCACTATCCCTACATCATCCAACCTTCTCTCGCTCTCATTCTCTTCATTCATCAACCCCTCAAAGTACTCTTTCCATCTGCTCAGCACACTCTCCTCACTTGTGAGTGTTTCCCTCATTATCCTTTATCACCTTTACCTGCTGCACATCTTCCCTAGCTCGGTCCCCCTGTCTAGCCAATTGGTACAGGTCCATTTCTCCTTCCTTAGTGTCCAACCTTTCATACAACTCTTCATATGCCTTATCCTAAGCCTTCGCAACCTCTCTCTTTGCCATGCACCTCATCTCCTTATACTCCTGCCTACTTTCTTCATCTCTCTGACAATCCCACTTCTTCTTTGCCAACCTCTTTCTCTGTATACTCTCCTGTACTTCCTCATTCCACCACCATGTCTCCTTGTCGTCTTTCCTCTGTCCAGATGTTATACCAAGCACCTATCGAGCTGTCTCCATTACTAGCTCTGCTGTAGTTACCCAGCTATTTGGTAACTCTTCCCTGCCACCCAGTGCCTGTCTTAACTCTTCCCTGAACTCCACCTCACAATTACCTTTTTTCAATTTCCACCATTTGATCCTTGGTGCTGCCCTTACACTCCTGTTCCTCTTCTTGATCACCAACATCATCCTACAAACCACCATCCTATGCTGCCTAACTACACTTTCCCTGGTCACCACTTTACAGTCTCCAAGCTCCTTCAAACTGGTCTTCCTACATAAGATATAATCCACCTGTGTGCATCTTCCTCCACTCTTGTATGTCACCCTCTGCTCCTCCCTCTTGTTAAAATACGTATTCACCACAGCCATGTCCATCCTTTTTGCAAAACCCACTACCATCTGACCTTCTGCATTCCTTTGCTTAACACCATACCTATCCCATCACTTCCTCATCCCCTCTGTTCCATTCACCAACATGCCCATTGAAATCTGTTCCAATCACGTCTCTCTCACCCTTGGGTACAGTAATCACCACTTCATCAAACTCATTCCAAAATGTTTCTTTCTCATCCATCACACACCCAACTTGTGGAGCATATGCACTAACAACATTCATCATTACATCATCAATTTCCAGCTTCATAAACATCACTTTATCTGACACTCTTTTCACCTCCACAACACTCTTAGCATACTGTTCCTTCAGGATAACTCCTACACCATTTCTCCTCCCATCCACACCATGATAAAACAATTTGAACCCACCTCCGATACACCTAGCCTTACTCCCCTCCCATCTGGTCTCTTGCACACACAATATACCAACCTTCCTTCTGTCCATCATATCGGCTAGCTCTCTCCCTATACCAGTCATACTGCCAACATTCAAAGTTCCGACCCTCACTACCACAGGCCTAGCCTTTCTCCTCTCTTCCTGCCTTCGGCCATGCCTTCCCCCTCTTCTCTTCCTTCGGCCAACAGTAGCCCAATAATCCAATAGTTTATTTAGTTTGCAGCATTAATGCAAAATATATACCTGTGTTTAAAACTTGTGCATGATTATCCCATTAGGTTACAACAAACCTTTGTAGTAATAAGAATGCATAGTTTTACTGAAACACTAAAAAGCAGTATTTGTAGCAGTTTAGATAGGAAGTTGTATTACTCATGAACTGTAAGGAGTTTAAGATGTGTTATATAAGTCATCACTGATAAGACTACAACTAAACTGTAGTAGTCAGCATGTTTGCCAGCATGGTTAACATTAGAGACACAGGTATGGTTTTGTTCTGTCCAAAAGTTGGTACACTTCATACAGAGGGACAATACAGACCTTCAAGACTAGAGTCTGTTGTATTCATTTGTATCTTACAAAATACAATCTATTAACAAATGAGTACCAAAATGTTGCATTAACAAATGAGTACTAAAATGTTGTTTACTACTTACTATTTTAAGCCAAAACTTTACAGAGCAAACTGAATAGGCTTTTTTACACCAGCTGTTTTGCTTCATCTTTGAATGTAAGTTAATTATTTTATATTAAGCACTGCAAGCTCTTGTTTAAGTTTGGTTTACTTTGCAGCAGAAGTAATTTAGTTTATTTCTAAAAATTTTACTTGAACAAGAACAAGTCATTATTTCTTTACAAAGAGAACAGCATACAGCAGGACACAACAAATTAAATTGCATTCATTTTAGTCCTTTGAAACACTTTAATGGATATGGATTAATTTCCAGCATATGTTGCATATTTGGTTTATAAACTGTGGTTTAACACTGTTGTAGAAATTTATTTATTTATTTGTTTATTTATTTATTGACATTTGTTAACCGGGTTTGTCCAACTGGGCTTGTGGCCCATTTTCAGTGGTGAACCGAGAAGAAAAGCTCTAGTAGTACATTTTTAAACAAGTACAATTTTAAACAATACTGATATAATAGCAGTTATAGCAAAAAGATTCACATATGTTGGATTACATGCATAAAGTTAAATTTGCATTAAAAAGAAGCTTAGTAACATAATTTTACATTGATATAGTTCAATAGGTCAACAATAACATTTTTTGTTTGTATAAAATGATGCAAATGTGTAGTAGACACATTGGAGAGAGAGGTGTAATGAGGTACTAAGTATGGACCTTTTGAGGGTACATAAAGGGAAGGAAGACTAGGTGGGGTCATGGCAGGGCAAGTCCTGGAATTGAGAAAATAAGCTTTTAGTTCATTTTATAAGTGTGAGGTGTGGGAGATTGAATGTAAGTCAAGGGGAAGTTTGTTCCAAGCATGGGCAAGGGAATGTTTGTAGAGTAGTTTGCCTACTGACCTTTTTGGGTGGCAGACATCAAGTAATTGTTGGTTAGAAGTATGGAGGGTCCGGGATGGGATGTAGATGGAGACTAAGGAAGATAGAAATGGACTGAAGGAGGTTTTATAAAGAATAGAGTGTAGCATATGAAATTGATAAGATAGCAGAAATTGGAGAAGTTCAAACCATTGAAGAGAGTTTAAAGAAAGGCAGTGGTGTGAGTTGTATGGGGAGTTAGTAATGAATCTGGTTAGTCTGTTGGAGTTTGTTTAGAGTTGAGGCCTGGATATTGGTAAGAACTGGGGCGGCGTATAAGAGGCAGGGGAGGAGGAGTGCCTGGCCCAGGGTAAGTCTAGATTCAGGGGTTCAGAATTTTTTGTTCTGATATAGCAGACCTAGTTTCTGGTTTGTTTTTTTTTATACACTGGAGTATGTGTAGGTTGAACTTTAGTTTGTCATCGATAATGACCCCTAAGAGTTTTGTGTGGGTGTCAGGTTGGATAGTTGTATTGTTAGAAGATATAATAAAAAAGGAGGTTTTGTGATGAGAAAGGGAACGGGGAAGGAAAAGTAGGAGTTTGGTCTTTTCGGGATTTAGGATCAGCAGGTTGTGAGAGAGCCATTGCTCAGTGGATAGTAGGGCTTGTTGGGTCAGGGAGTGTAGTGCAGGAATGTTATTTGAGATGGATATAAGTGTAGAGTTGTCGGCATACTGAATAAGGGAGGATTTTTTGCATGAGGTGTAAAGATCACTGGTGAAGATGTTAAACAAAAGGGGTCCCAAGATGGAGCCTTGGGGAACACCAGTGGAGATGGGAAGGAAAGGTGAGGAGGATGAGAGCCATTTGACAGATTGTTCCCTGCCAGATAGGTAACTATTAAACCAGGCAAGTGCGGAGGGGGATAGGTGGGGATTTGTGGGTTTGGATAGTAGTAGTAGAGGATGAGAGACAGTATCGAAGGCTTTAGAGAGCTCTAGGAAGAGACAGGAAATGAGTTTATTGTTATCTAGGGCCTCTGCAATGATATGAGTGAAGGAGAGGAAGGCAGTGGTGGTGTTGTGGTGAGGACGAAATCCATGTTGGGTAGGGGTAAATAAGTGGTGCATGAGGAGGTGATTGAGAAGCTGTGAGTGAATACAGTTTTCTAATATCTAGGAGAGGGGGAACAGAATGGCAATGGATCGGTAGTTTGAGGGGTCAGTGGAGTTTCCACCTTTATGAAGCGGGATAGTAAAGAAATATTTCCAAAGGGTGGGGACAGTAGATTCCAGAATAGATCGATTAATTAGTAAAGATATAGGATAGGCAATTGAGTCAGCAGCAAGTTTGAGGAATGTAGGAGATAGACTGTCAGTGGAAGGAGAGCAAGGTTTTAGCTTGAGTAGTAGAGATTTGATATAAGTAATGGGAACTAGCTCAAATGAAAGCAAAGTTGTGCTAGTGGGACTTGGAGGGGTTGGTGTTGAGGTAGAGTTTGGCTTAGAGGTTACCAGATTTTGGATGGAAGAGATAAAGTGTTTATTCAGGAGGGTAGCTGTTTCCTGAGAGGACGAGTTAGGGTATGGGGAGGGATTAGGGGGCTTTCCAGGATAGAGGATGTTGTTGAGAGTTGACCAAAATTTTCTAGGATTGGATTTGTTGTTAAGCTGAGCAGAGCTATAGTATAACTTTTTGTCATTAGTTGTATGTTTTTTTGCAAGGTTCCTCAGTTGCCTGTAATTTTGAAGAAGAAGTGGTTGTTTAGTTTTAGTCCAGGTTTTCCAAGCACTATCTCTTTGTTTCATAAGGGACCTAGTCTCCTTGGAAAGCCAGGGAACATGATTTGATTTTACTCTGATCTTCCTAGAGGGAGCTAAGGAGTTTTGAGTACTGATGAAGATGCTATTGAAAGTGTTTACAGCATCATTTAGGGGGAGGTATTTTAGGATGGACCAATCTATGTTGTGGAGAATGGAGTTAAATTGGGATGAATTGAAAGTCGATAGTTTTCGACAGTCTTTGATAAGGTGGGGTTTAGGAATATGGGAGTAGTGTCTTAAGATGGTAGTAGGGAGATGATCACTGAGAGAGTGAGGTAAGGTGGTGGGATTGTGGTATTGGTGGGGGGGGGGAATTGGTAAGGATCTAGTCTATGATGGAGCTGGAGGTGGAATTTTTATGGAAGTGTGTGGGAGATGTATAAGTTGGTGGAAGGCGTGTAGGTTGTTACTGAGTTGGGGGGAGTCAGTTGTGAGTTTGGACCAGTCAATGTTGACATCACCAAGGATAAGTGTCTCATATGGTATGTTGTGGGGGAACCAAGATAGGATGTTTTCAAGAATGGGCAGATTGTTACCAGGAGGACGGTAGATAGAAGCAATTGCAAGTTTTTTGTGGGGATTCAGATGGCAGTTAATGATGATGATTTCAGCTGGGAGGAAGTCAGGAATTGGGGAAGGGTAAGGTGAGAGGTTAAGGTTGTTTGAGTAGAGGATGGCCACACCACCCCCTTTTTTTACAGGTCTATCAGATCGGAAGTTATTATAACCTGGTGGGAGTATTTCACTATTTGAGATTTGTGGCTTGAGCCAGGTTTCAGATAGGGAGAGGATGTGAGGGGTATTGAGAGCTATCCATGAGTGCAGTTCAGTAACTTTGTTTGCTAGACTCTGAATATTCAATGAGTAAATAGTTAGGTATTTGGATGGAGATGATTGTTGTGACTGAGGTTGGTGACTGTTAGAGGAGTAAGATGGGGCAGTGCAGAGGTAGTTTTGAGGAGAGTGAGGGTGAGGAGAGAAGAAGAGGGGCCAGGGTTGGGATGGATATCTCCATAACAAAGTAGGTTTTTAGTGAGGAGAGAGTGTGTAGTAGATGATAGATGGAGTTTGTATAGTTTTGACATAGCTTTGTGGGAATGTTTAAAAACCTGTATTATGGATAGTTTATATAGACTTGAGGTAGAGGTAGTAAAGAGATTAGGGGAGATAGTAAAAGATGAAGTAGTTGGATATATGTTGTATGAGTGAGACGTTGGTGAACATAGGAGTGGGTCAGAAAGATTGGAGTGATAAGAGGTGGAGGTAGAGAGAATAAGGAGTAATGTAGAAGATATTAGAAAATAATACATGTTGGAATAAAATATGGTCAGATAGAGTAGGTAGAGATAGTGGTATAGAGGAAGTGGTATTGACAAGATTGACAGATTAGTAAGGTGGTTGTGGCAATAGGCAGGAAGTGGAATTGCAGTGGCTAGTGGGACAGGAAGTGGAGGGATAGTTGGGTATAAAGCTAATTGTAATGGGGGTGGGTGGGAATGGGGGTAGGGCAGGGGAGCAAAGAGAGCCTGAGCGTAGCGAGGGCGAACGGAGTGGGGCTAGCACCTTGGTCAAGATGAAGTCAGAGAAACAATCAGAAAAATATAGTGAAAAACTAGCTTGAGAGACAAGGATATAAAGTTTCTAAAGGTATAGTCACCAGAAATAAATAAAGAAGAAATAAAATATGAGCAGAAGTATGCTTACAAAAGGGCACTGGACTCAAGCTACACAAGTAGATTTACTTGAAGCAAACCCAGTGCTGTATTGTTAAAATAAGCTACACTAGAGAGGGGCTTTGGGGGGGCAGAGGTCTTACTAGCAGCTAAAAGCAGGGCTAAAAATAAAAAAAAACATTGATATGCAAGAGTCTGAAGACAGTAAAATAGGGCAGGTGCACTAACAAAGGCAGTTATGAGTGAGGGTAGAAATGAATTCAGGGAAGGGTAAAGTACAGAACAGGAGAATATACACAGAAACAGTATGAGGATAGTGGGTAACCAAAGAGAAAGGATAGGAGCTGCTGGCGTCTGCTTTTCATGGCGACTAGCAAAAAAATACTGTAAATTCCTGTTGTGCTTATAACTTCTAACATTAATTAAAAGATTAGCTTATCATGTAGTAGTTATTCACTGGGACACATACTTCAGTGATATTATTTTAAGCTTAAAATGGTGGCTTCCGGACCGATGGATAATGTTGCAGGGTATCTGTTAAGGTCCTCAAACCTGTATTGCCTGTACTGTGGCAAGGAGAAAACCACAGGGAAAAATCCACTAGGGTTCAATGGTATTATTTTAAGCTTAAAATGGTGGCTTCTGGACCGATGGTTAGAGTTGCAGGGTATCTGTTAAGGTCCTCAAACCTGTGCTGCCTGTACTGTGGCCAGGAGAAAACCGCAGGGAAAAATCCACTAGGGTTCAGTTGTATTATTTTAGGCTTAAAATGGTGGTTTCAGGACCGATGGTTAGAGTTGCAGGGTATCTGTTAAGGTCCTCAAACCTGTGTTGCCTGTACTGTGGCCAGGAGAAAACCGCAGAGAAAAATCCACTAGGGTTCAGTGGTATTATTTTAAGCTTAAAATGGTGGCTTCTGGACCGATGGTTAGAGTTGCAGGGTATCTGTTAAGGTCCTCAAACCTGTGTTGCCTGTACTGTGGCCAGGAGAAAACCGCAGGGAAAAATCCACTAGGGTTCAGTGGTATTATTTTAATTTTAAAATGGTGGCTTCTGGACCGATGGTTAGAGTTGCAGGGTATATGTTAAGGTCCTCAAACCTGTGTTGCCTGTACTGTGGCCAGGAGAAAACCGCAGGGAAAATCCACTAGGGTTCGGTGGTATAATTTTAAGCTTAAAATGGTGGCTTCTGGACTGATGGATAGAGTTGCAGGGTATCTGTTAAGGTCCTCAAACCTGTGTTGCCTGTACTGTGGCCAGGAGAAAACCGCAGGGAAAAATGCACTATGGTTCAGTGGTATTATTTTAAGCTTAAATTAACCTTTTTCCTGTTTTTTTGTTAGTGTGCTTTTTATTATGGCCATTTCATACATTCTGTTTGAATAACATCACAGCAGATTAGGTCTTGACATGTTTATCCAATGATTACTTTTATGTTAAATTGGAAAACAATTATGAAA